>NW_026067929.1:616646-700657 GCF_014885135.2 Alexandromys fortis
TGTGTATGCCTGCAGGCCAGAAGAGGGCACCAGACCTCTTTACAGATGGTTGTGAGCCACCATGTGGTTGCCGGGAATTGAACTCAGGACCCTTGGAAGAGCAGGCAATGCTCTTAACCACTGAGCCATCTCTCCAGCCCCCAAGCAGTTCTTAAATGAATACAGTTTGTGTGTTGTTATTTCGGGCATGAGCTAGCCAAGCGGCCGGGGTGTTGGGGACGCAGCCCCGCCGCTCATATTTCAACACTTCCCAAGTAGATTAGATCCTTGTATGTCTGTCTTAGGGTCCTCATTGTTGTCTAGGTTCTCTGGGACTGTGATTTGTAGGATAGTTTCCTTTGCTTTATATTATGAGTGAGTACATATGATAATTGTCTTTCTGGGTCTGGGTTACCTCACTCAAAACGATGTTTTCTAGCTCCATCCATTTTCCTGCAAAATTCAAGATGTCGCTATATTTTTCTGCTGTGTAGTACTCCATTGTGTAAATGTACCACATTTTCCTCGTCCACTCTTCGTTTCCAGGTTCTGGCTATGACAAACAATGCTGCTATGAACATAGTTGAGTGCATGTCCTTGTGGCACGATTGAGCGTATTTTGTATATATACCCAAGAGTGGTATTACTGCGTCTTGAGGAAGGCTGTTTCCTAAGTTTCTGAGAAATTGCCATACTGATATCCAAAGGGGTTGTACCAGCTTACACTCCCACCAGCAATGCAAAAGAGTGTTCCCTTTACCCCACATCCTCTCCAGCATAAGTTGTCATCAGTGTTTCTGATCTTGGTTATTCTTACAAGTGTAAGATGGAATCTCAGAGTTGTTTTGATTTGCATTTCTCTGATGACTAAGGATGTTGAGCATTTCCTTAAGTGTCTTTCATCCATTTTAGATTCCTCTATTTAGAGTTCTCTGTTTAGGTCTGCACTCCATTTTTTATTATTGGTTCATTTGCTCTTTTACGTTTTGGAGATTAGATCTCTGTCTGATGTGGGGTTGGTGAAGATGTTTTCCCTTTCTGTAGGTTGTCGTTTTGTCTTGTTGACAGTGTCTTTTGCTTTACAGAAGCTTTTCACTTTCAGGAGGTCCCAGTTATTAAATGTTTCTCTGGGTGTCTGAGTTACTGGGGTTATATTTAGAAACTGGTCTCCTGTGCTAATGCATTCAAGTGTACTTCCCACTTTCTCTTCTATGAGGTTCAGTTAGCCTGGCTTTATGTTGAGGTCTTTGATCAACTTGGACGTGAGTTTTGTGCATGGTAATATATATGGATCTATTTTCATTCTTTTACATGTTGATATCTAGTTATGTAAGCACGATTTGCTAAATATTCTTTTTTTTTCCATTTGATACTTTTTTGCTTCTTTATCAAAAATCAGGTGTTCAAAGGTATGTGGATTAATATTCAGGCCTTTGATTTGGTTCCATTAGTCCTTCCATCTGTTTTTATGCCAATACCAGACTGTTCTTAGTACTGTAGCTCTGTAGTAGAGTTTGAAGTCAGGGATTGTGGTGTCTCCAGAAGTTCTTTTATTGTACAGGATTGTTTTGGCTATCCTGGGTTCTTTGCTTTTCCATATGAAGTTGAGTACTATTCTCCTGAGTTCTGCGAAGAATTTTGCCAGGATTTTGATGGGCATTGCAATGAATCTTTAGATTGCTATTGTAAGATTGCCATTTTTAAGATTCCAAGAGCATGGGAGACCTTTCCACTTTCTGGTGTCTTCTTCAATTTCCTTGTCATACCAGTCTTCTTGGTGATGTGACTTGTGGGTGAACCCCTCTTTTGTTGGGCCTTGATTTCAGTGATGGGATGTTCCTGAATGCAAGCCAGGGTCACAGTGCTCAAGGAGAGCTCCCAGGCTGTAGTGTGAATCCTAATTGGTTTACATAATTAAAACCTGGAATCAGATACTAGTGGTGAAACCTGAAAGATCAGAGAAGCAGAACAGCAGCCTTTAGAGTTCTTACCACTGATAGGTTCAGACTGAAATGGGTATCCTGTCTCTCCAAGTCCTCAGACTGAACCCTGAGCTTCTATCTTATCCTGTCTTATAGTCCTCTCTCTGCCCAGCCATCCTGTCTCCACCTCTCTAGTGCTGGAATTAAAGGCAGGTGACTCCCACGTACTGGGATTAGAGGTGTGAGCCATTGCCACCTGACTGTGTTTCTCTTTTAGTCCGAATCAATCTTGTGTGGCCCAGGGTGGCTTGAACTCATGTAGGTCCATCTCCCTCTGCTTCCCAAGTGCTGGGTTTAAAGATGTGAGCCACTGCTACCTGGCCTTATTGCTAACTACTGGCTTAACTCCACACTCTGATCTTCAGGCAAGCTTTGTTTGTTAAAGCACAAACAAAATATCAACACACCAGGCTGCTGTGGGAGCACATTTTGCTCCTTCAGTCAATAGCCTTTAAGATACCAGCCCACTTGGCATGGTCTCTTATTGTTTAAAAAGCAATGGGAACCATGCACTCTCTCTTGCTTCAAGTTCCCGTTATGGCTGCTAGACTGTTCCTGTTTGTGATCAGAGGACTATTTAGGATGGTGATCCAAAAGTTTTCCCTTTAAATAAATAACCCTTTTATTATTCTAATTCTGAACTGGTGTGGGGTTGTTTTACAGCATCACCAGGCTCTGATTTATTTTTATTTTTATTTTATTTTTTTATTAAAGATTTCTGTCTCTTCCCCACTGCCGCCTCCCCTTTCTCTCCCCCTCCCCCAATCAAGTCCCCCTCCCTCGTCAGAGCCTAGGCAGTTTGGATGCTCACCTTACTAGACCTGGATGGAGGTGGGTGGTCCTTGGACTTCCCACAGGGCAGAGAACCCTGATTGCTCTTTGGGCTGACCAGGCTCTGATTTTAAAAGTGTTTTGTTTTTTCCTGTTGTTTTATAATGTCCTCAAATCTATATCCACCTCTCCTATTTGGTCATGTTGCCCTTGGTTTCTAGAGAAAGAACATAGACTAACCTGGGGGAGGGCAGCTCCTCTTCATCACAGTCTTACTTTCTCTTCTTATCCCTTCCTCTTTTTCCACTTCTTTGCCTCTGTTGTAGGTGATTGTTTGTTTGTCCCCAGCTGCTCAGACCCAAAATAACCACACAGAAACTATATTATTTGCAATACTGTTTGGCCAATAGCTTAAGTGTATTTCTGGCTGACTCTTATATCCTAAACTAACCTGACTCCATTAATTTGTGTATTATGGCTGTGGTTTACAGGTAAAGTTTTGTCATGTCTGTCTCTGGTGGCAGCTCCATGGCTTCTCTCTGACTTTGCCCTCTTTCTCCCAGCAATCAATTAAGTTTATCCCACCTAGCTCTGTTCCCCTATAGCTCTGCTATAGGCCCAAATCAGTTTCTTTATTAACCAATGGTATTCACAGCATACAGAGGAGATCCCATATCACATTTCCACCCATCTCTTTCTCCATTTCCCTTTTTCTATTTCTTTCTTCTCCATTCCTTTCTCTTCTATACTCATGGTTCCAGTTAGCAAAGAGTTCAGCCATCTCTGCTTTCTTGTGTGAGCCCCTGCGGTCTGTGACAGACATGAAGCATCCACTTCCATCCCACAGACTGAAGGCGCAGTCCAGCCTCACTGTCTGCATTGCTAAAGTTTACCATTCACCCTGTATCTTTATCTTCTGTAAATTACAGGAGAGATTAAAATGCTCCCACGCTACTGAACCATCCTCTAATGACAAAGTCTCCACAGGGCTTGTGGTCCAGCTTTACACCCATGGGGTGAGACATAGAAATTCTAAGAAATGGGCAAGAACTCACATATCCATCATCTACAAATACAACCTTTGTCTGTGGTAGCAAAACATGTCACTGACATTGTGTTTAGAAGCATTTCTTCAAATTCTGATTGTCTTGGCCTTTCCACTGGTCACAGGCTCACAACATTCACTTGCTACCCACTGGAATTTGGAATTGTGGGTTGCATCACACACAGAAGAGTATTCTCAGTAAGGAGACCTGTGATAATGTTCTATGACATGCTAGTGTGTTTCTGGATTGCTTAATAATTTTCAGGTCTAACTTTGGAAAATAGAAGTGAGTATAGCTTGTCAATTAGGACATTCTAGGGGTAACATCTCCACCTGCAGTATCGAAGGGACTAATCCATTTTTGCGGTTGGTGGGAGACATCTGCAGAGGCTTTGAGACAAACTCAGCATCAGTCTGTTCTGACTGGGTCTTTAGAATTGAAGATTTGAGACATAAATAAAGCCCTCCCCCCAATGCAACATGGAGAGGAAGGGATGCATTCAACTGAAACTCTCAGGTAACACACCACTGCTGAGGCAACACTACGGCAAGAGGTAGAGGCAGGAGCTGGAGCAGAAGCCACGGGATGATGTGGGCTTACTGGTGTATTCGCAGTAGTTTACCTAAATTGCTTTCTGTACACCAGGACCATCTCTGTCCAGGGGTGAAGCTAACCATGGTGAATTCCACAAATCATTAATCAATATAGTGTCCCATGGGCTTTCCTAAAGGCTAATCTTCTCCAGGCATTTTACCAATTAAAATTTCTTCTTCCTAGATATTCCTAAGTTTGTGTCAAATTGAGAAAAATCAACACAATTACCCCCCCTCCATCCATCATCTATCTATCTATCTATCTATCTATCTATCTATCTATCTATCTATCTATCTATCTATCATCTATCTATCTACTTTTTGTCTGTCTATCCATCTTTCTATCACCTATCATTATCATCTATTCTTAATCACCAGGCAGTCATCTATGCATCATCTTGTTACCAATTGTCTTTCTACCCACTAAACTGACCTTCTCTCACTTTTCTGCAATGTTTTCTATGCAGTTTAGGGCTTTACAGTGAATATAATTGATCATACCTTAAAGATGGAATTGCAATTAACATAAAAGGAAAGAATTCAAAGCCCATTATATCCCGAAAACTTAAAACCAGGTTTCAGCAAGTATATAAAACCTTTCTAGTGACCTGAATAGTCAGAACGTATTTATTGTTGTTATCAGTACCTTTGGGCAAACTTTAAATTATCTGAGTCATTAAGCCTGCGTGCAGAGGCTGAGGATTTACTAAATCCTGAGTTTGCAGAGGTAACTCCTAGTCCACACTTTGTATAACAAATCATAATCTTGGAGCAGGAGCAATAAACATCCACAAACCCAACTTATTAACTATTTAGTGTTCAGTTAAACTTCATCACTCGGCTTGCACTTCTGGGATCTGTGTTGGCAACTCATCTAGAAGCAGTTAGCAGGCACAGCTTTTGAAGGTGAGTTCTGCTCTTCAAGGTCACTGTGTTTAACTATGCTGCTTTTCTGATTTGAAAAGTACAGTAATATTGGTTTCTGGCAGCATCTTTTTGTACTTGGAGGGTTCAGGGTGCCTGCAAGTCTCTTCGGTGGGCCTCTATTTCTCACTTTCTTCCTTTGTGATTCTCTAAGCAGCCTCAAGTGAAGGGCTTCCTCACAGGTTCTAAGTGTGGGTTAGTCTTGGATGTGTTCAGATTGTGTAAAATGCTGAAATACTCCATTTGCAGCACTCTGACTGATCAGGGTGACTGAGACCACTGCCCTATCTAGTATCTGCAAAGTTCCTCCCATCTAGAGAGCTATCATTAAGCCTGAAATACTCCCAGCTATCCAGCACAGCTTTTGTATTACATATTTATAGCATGCAGTAAACTTCAGTTTTGCTCTCAGAACAGGAGGGAGGTACGAGGCACACATAAAGAGAGAAACCTCAATGAAGGCAGCCAGACAGTGAACTAGCCTCATTTAGGCCAGAAAATGGTGGGTTGTGCCCATGCAGACCCCTTCTAAACAGGGTAAGGAGAATTCTAAAATGGGGAAGCCAGCACTCAGTCAATTTTATTATTGCACTTTGATGTACTCACTCTGTAATTAGTGAGTTTGAAGAGGGAGAGGTGGCCTGTAACCTTTCAAGCACTAAAATGTCTCTTTTCCCTTAAAGAACATTTTAATGAAGGTTCCCATTAAAAGGAAGACTTCTGCCCATCCTTACAATGCCTCAATAGGGTATTCTGCTAACTCATCCACACTCCACTCTCCAGAGAGCAGGGTGATGTGGGATTCCCCTCTGTACGCTGTGATTACCGTTAATGAATAAAGAAACTGATTTGGACCTATAGCAGGGCAGAAGTTAGGTAGGTGGGGAAAACTAAGCTGATTTCTGGGAGGAAGAAGGGCGGAGCCAGAGAGAGAGGTCATGGAGTCACCACCAGAGACAGATGTGCTGAAACTTTGCTGGTATTCTACAACCTCGTGGTGATGTGCAGTTTAATGGAGATGGGTTAAATTAATATGTAAGAGTTAGCCAATAAGAAGCTAGAGCTCATAGACCAAGCAGTGATTTAAATAATACAGTTTTGTGCGATTATTTCAGGTCTAAGCTAGCTGGGTGGCTGGGAAGAGCAAGCAGCTCCCTTCCTTACAACAGCAGGGCCTTGGGTATGCTGGTAGACAAAAACTGTGACCATTTAATTCTTATTAGAACTGCTCTGTAAGGCCTAACATAAAGCACTTAGGTGTAGCAAGCTGCCTCTTCTCATCAGGGAGCCATTTCTCGTGGGTAACCAAGAAACTCACAGAACCACATCAGCATTAGTACCACACGCAGACTTAAAATGTGTAACCACCTTAAGTGAAGCCCTTCCCCACTGTTTAAGTGGATGGTTCCAGTAGAGTCAGAAGTCCCCGACCCAGGTTCATTTGTCATAATTTTGAGTTTCTATAGTTGGTTGTCCAGCATTTGTCAAGGGACAATCAAGACCCAGTGCCTCAGACACAGCATTACCTGAGAACTGTCAGACACCCGGGGTTTGAAGACCCAACAACTTTATTAAGTGCCCCACTCAGCATTTTACATTGTTTGATGATTTATACATATATTGATATAAAAATTATTATTTTCATGTGTGTCTGATTGTGGGTATAGGGGTCATTGTGTCTTTGCTAAAGCTGACACATTCTAAAGCTCCCAAACTTCAGGACTCCAATTTCTTAGGCCTTTAGACTTATACTGAGTCTCACATAGTTTTCCAACTTATGGACAGTGTTATGTAGGAGCTACATCTTCATAAACAGACTAATCCTCATAATTAGTCTCCACATTGTCAAAAATCTACCATCTGTTTGTCATCTATCTCTAACTCCATCTATCTATCTATCTATCTATCTATCTATCTATCTATCATCTATCTATCATCTATTATCTATCTATCTATCATCTATTATCTATCTATCATCTATCATCAATCCATCCAATATATGTGTATCTATCTACCTATAATCATCACCACCTATTTATTTAACCTACTTTATCTATAATCATCTATCATCAATCATCTATCAATCATCTATCTATCACCTATATACCGTCTGTCATCTATCATTTATCTATCTCTGCCATCTCTCTATTCTTCCATCTCTTTTTTCCATGTGCTGTGACTCAAGTATGTGACATCTTCAGTATTTGGTTCTTTGTGTGTTTATAGTAATCAAAGGCAAGGGAGCAGCCTTTAATGTTTGGCGACCTGTGGAAAGCCATTGGCCAGCAGCTCAAAAAAAAATAATCTATGGTAATTCCTAGTACTGAGCTCATCTGAAGTCAGCCTCTCCAGTTCCCTTTGATCTTTTATGTCACTGTGCTCTATCTTTTCCTACTGGAACACCATCCCCTCCTCTGCACTGTATCTCTGATCCAGAAAACTTGTGGGAAATCACACTAGTCTCAGAGACAAGCTAAAACAAACAAGGTTGAATAGAGGGGATTGAAACCTCACTGGAGGGGTTAAGAGGAAGACAGGATGCAGAACTACATCCAAGGAGGTTCAGTGCAGACCAGACAAACTAACTCAATGGCAGCCATGTTGGTGGGGCTGTGGTCTGTGTTGGAGGTCTTCTGAGTTCCTGGGAGACACAAAGATGGAGAGATGTTTGGATAGAGGATTGTCTCACTTGTCTGTAGTATGTGTGGCTGTAGGACAGAGAGCAGAACCAGCCTGTGGGCATGTGACATTTTAACGGACAAGCAAGTTTAAAAAAGGAGTTTACAAAATTCCAAGGTTTGGTGACCACATCAATCATCAAACTTGGCTCTGAACAGTTTTTACTATTTCCAAAAATCAAGATGGATTTCTGCAGAGGAGTTTACAAACTGCCGAGGTTTCTTGTGTCACTTAATCTCCTCGAGTCCCATCTGCTTCGTCGGTAAAACTCCAGCAACAGCAAGGGCTAACCCACCACACTGAAACAAACAATACACAGAAAACAAGAGTGGATTTCCAGGCATCACATAAATAAACGGAGATTACTCTGCTCCCTGTACGGATCTGGCTCGGCGCGGCTTCAGGCTTGTTTACCCTCATTCCTGCGGATGTGCTGAGGACTTGAGTCAACGCTAAACTACACATTCTAAAAATGTTTTGAACCACATTACTGCTAATGGGAAGCGGATGCTGCACAGGGCTCAAGTCGACAGCGCCTAGCACCGCTGTATGGCTGCACAACTTTGTCCTGGCCCCTGCCGGGCCACACGACTGCATGTGCCTCACTAAGTTGTTAAATTAGTGAAAGCTGAAGGAAGGCAGAAGAGTGGCTAGTTAAAGGCCAGCCTGGCCTTATAGTAAACACCAGCCTGGCCTAGGCTACGTAAAGGGATGCTGCCCTACAGACTGAAGGCTGGAGCAGACTCTAGCGTAAATAAGAGCCTTTCATTTGCCAGGAGCACACACATACACACACACACACTCACATACATGCACACACATATATACAGATGCACTCACATGTAGACATTCACAGGCACATATAGGTATATATACCCACATACACACGTATGCACACATACATATACACACATACATTACATACATTATACACATATACACGCTTGCATGCATATACACACATGCACACACATGTACACTGTCCTGGTTGTTTTGTTAACTTAACATAAGGTAGATTTATCTTATAAAAGGGAATCTGAGTTGAGAAAATGCCTCTGTAAGATCATCCTGTAGGCAACTCTGGGTGGCATGTTTTGATTGACAGTCCATTTGGGAGTGCTAGGCCCAGTGTGAGCAGAACCACCCCAGGCAGATGGTTCTGAATTTTACAAAAAGCAGGCTGGGGAAGCCATGGGAAACACGGCCTCTGCTTCAGTCCCTGCCCTGACTTCCCTCGGTTAATGGGTGTGACCCAGGGGTTGTGAGCTGTAATCAACTCTTTTCTCCCCAGTTGCTTTTAGTAATGGTGCTTCATCATGGCAATAGAAACCTTAACTAGGACACACACATGAATACACACAGGAACACATGTATACACATGTGCATAAACATCACACACACTGAGGAAGATACTCTTATAACATTGTGTTGTCTGTGCATGCCACTCACAACATAGGGAATGAAAAGACCATACTGCCCTGTATCTGAGTTCCCTCAGGTGGTCCTCAGACAAGAGATAATGTTAAGCATCAGCTAAACTTTCCATTCAGGTGAGGAGACACAAAGCTACCCATGACCGCACTCATGAATTGGTAGTGAGTATATTACAAAATATTGTACATACTTAAGGTAGAGTCAAGGCATACTCTTTCTATAAAGGTTCAGTTTCTTAACACAAAACTGAAAAAGGCCACGCTTCCCTGCAGGACCCTGTGGGAAATTAACAAACCCCACACACAATATTAAGACATTACACTAAATGCCAAACATGCTATAGGCGACTTTTATTTTTTTTCAATTATGGAAAAGTAATTTAGGAATTGCTTTTATGGCTACTTGACACCTCCCTCTGCCAACCCATGGCTAAACTTTATTGATCACAAACCACCATAACCGCTATAAAGTTCCTTTCTCCAGGAGCTCAAGTCCACATTAAGGCATTCATGTCCCCTAGTGGGTCACTTACAGCGTCGTGTGGTTCTTATATGACCACCTACCTGGGAAAGGTTCAGCCTTCCTAGCTGACCTCAGTTCCTCTGGCGGGACCATGATCTGCTAACAAGTCTAGACTTCTCACAGATTATTCATGTTAGACTGATCAAGATTTTGCTCATAATATTTCCATGTTTTCATAAGGATGTACAGCAGAGATAAGTGAGGTGGGGGTACAGAAACTGTCAGGAATTCATGCCACATAATATCTGGAAATATTAGTATTCAGGGTGGAGATGAATGGTCTTTATTGTTGTTGTTAGCCCCTAATGTAATTATGTTATTATTAGGCGTCTAACATACAGACTGAAAGTCTGTTTGCTTCAGATTCAACAAAATATTAAGATCGTTCCTGAATACTTCATAAATATTGGTTAATACAGATCTGTGAGTTGCACTAAATACGGTTTAGATCCAGCGTCCCTTATCTTCTCCCCGCTATTACTGTGTGCCATGGAAACATAGTTAGACCAGTAAGTCTTCTACTTAAGCATGTTACTAATTTTTAAAGCCCTGTTTGAGAATAACTCTGTGTTTGTTTACAGAAGTGCAGTAAGAGGAGCAAATCTGCAGCTGATTGGAGCAGTTTCTCAGGGAACCTGTGGGGAGGCTGGTGGAGCTGCTATCAGGTCATCCCTAGAAGTTTCTGTTTAAGGGAAAGGGACTTGGTCTTTATTTCCTGAAGGTCTTACTGGAAACTTCTGATTGGAGGCTCATTCATCGCCCAGAAAGAAATACACAGCATGTACACACACAAATAGACACATATCTGCTTATACACTATATTCATACTCACACACAGACACACACGCTCACCCATAGAGACCCACCTATGTGCACACACATGCACTAGCTCTGGCCCTTACTCAACAGGTCACAGGAGGAGCTGCTGACGCCTCCCATGGTGTCCAATGAAGTCTACTGTGAAGTAAGTTTTTCCACTCAGGCCCATCCACACACTTCTCCTTCACTGTGTCTCAGTGTGCCAGGCACAGCTCCTAGGACACTGTTGGTTGGTGTTCCCATACTGACTAGTGGCACAAGCAGTGGGGATAAGATCAGATCACCGTAAGAGTGTAAGCCCCATAATGTCACCTTGTCTGGTATGCAGTGGGTCCTTGCTTCATGGTTTCAGCCATACTCCTTTCCTTCTTCAGCCTTCTGTGAACTCAGGCTGGCTTCTTGATGTTTGCGTCTGTGTTGCTCTGTAAAATGGCTCTCAGTGCAAGACTCATATGTATGTGGTTATGCATGTTCACTTGTGTGTATGCATATATGTGAGTGGGTACATGTTCACATATGTGTGCATGTGGAGAACAGAGCCTCCCTTCCTTCTTTCTTTCCTCCTTCCCTCCCTCGCTCACTCCCTCCTTAAACATGGAGCCCTTCAGTTTCCCTTGTGTAGCTTTCCCTGGGATCCTCTGGCTCTACCTCCCAATTACAGGAAGGCTGCCATAATCCACCCAGGTATTTCTGTGGGAGCTAGGGGTCTGGTCTCAGGCTTGCACTGCTATCCCAACATTGTGTTTTAAGTTCAGACTTTTGCTTCTTAATGCATTTCTCATTTTGGCCTCTTACATTGATGTATTTGGTAGAGGGGCTGATGCCACAGTCTTTGGCCTGTAGTCTGATTCATGGAGCAAAGCCAAGCTGACCCCTTTCCTAATTGTTTTCAAATGATGAGCCCCTCCCCCATCCATTCTGTACATAAATTGCCTTTCAGGTTGGCTGGATCCTCATCATTTTGACTGTATCTGATAATATTTTCTCAGGCAACCATCAGGTATATATTGTGGAGAAACCACATTGTTAGTAGGTTGTTACTATTGATTCTTGCTATTGCCATTTTGAGTTGTCATACATTAAAAAAAATATTACCAGGAATGGAGATTGTTAGTCCCCAATTACAGCCATTTCTTCACTGTGGTTTTATGTGATTTGATTTTATTTTCAAAATGTCTGTTTATATTATGCATGAAATCATTCCATGTGCCTCTGGGATTTGTGTGATATGGGGGCAACTAACTGCTTTTGTTAGGGTCATTGGTGAAGTGATACATTGTTACAAAAGGATTGGCCTCCGCTGCTCCTTGTTCATGCTGCAGACCTGAAACAGTGTTGCCAAGTGTTTACTATGCAGTAAAGTTAGACATCTGTCTGCACTTTCAGGCCACATTGCTGGTTCTTTAGCACAGATTGCCCTGCTGCTTGGCTCCTGAAGACAGAACCTGAGCGCTTGGGGCTTTGGAACTGGAAATCTTGAAGTTTTTTTTTTTTCTCTTTTCTGACTGTCACAGCTGCTTGTGATGGGGTTGAGTCTGACAGATATAATGGGATGAGAAAAAAATGAGCACAATCCGAGAGCTTGGGGAAGTTGAGGAGAGCGTGCCAAAGTGATACAAGATTTGAACATAAATCCCCTCGAGAGAAGCTTAAATGCATTTTGCTTCGAAAACTGTATCTGAGGGGAGAGTTAATCACTGTGGCCGGGGCTGTGTAACAGACTTCAGATGCTGGGGTCTGGAAGAAGCAAAAATGAAATTGTCTATTTAGGGATGTCTTCAACCACAGAGTGTTCAGTTTCAGGCTTAAGCCAAACCACAGCCTCTGCCTCTCCCTTGCTGGGAGCCTCTGCTCCAGCAAGGAGCTTTGACATTTTGAAAGATGATCTCTCTGCCTATTTTCTTTTCCAATTAAAAACACCCATGCTCACTTAGACTTTTAAAAGTTTTTAGGGGCTGAAGAGATGGCTCAGCAGTTAAGATGATGACCTTTAAGTCTGGTTCAGAACTCCTGGTCCCAAGTGTCAAACACCCTCTTCTGGCCTCTGTGAGCACTTGCACTGATGTGTGCGTGGACATTTGCTTACATGATTTCTAAAACAAAATAATTCTTGGCTATAGCCCATCGATGAACTTGGATAATCAGAGCTATATGTGTTCTTTTATCAAGGCATCTGAAATCACAAGCGTAACCTCCAGACCTATAACTGAGAAGCAAATATTGTGGGTATGGTGTCGCTGGATGCTGGAATCCCAGGCTGGCTGCTGACACACCATGGTTTGTCAGGATCCAGAGAAGAGGACCACGGGCTCATCAGTTTCAACATGTGAACTGTTGCATCATCCTTTATCTGATTGCCAAAGTAAGGGCCACATGACCATTCTGATTGTAGCTGGTGGCTGTGTGACAAGCTAGCACAATTACTTGGAAACAGTCTGGGTAAGAGGACTCTTCCACAGTCCCAGCTCTAGCTCGGCTATAACTCCCTGACAATTTGACACCTAAGCCATCCCAACCAAATACCGGACTGGTTCTTAAATACTTACCAATCTTACAGTGTGTGTAGCATGCCACTCGGTAACTAAAGTCAGTTGCAAAGCAGCAGTGGCTTTTGTGCTCCATTAGCTGGAGTCCATGGTAGAGATGATACTCACTCAATCCAAACAGTTCGGGGACCCTGCAGCTGGAATGTGACATCCAGGAGTCCCCCATGAACAGAGGAGGGTAGCCCACAGGATCATGATGAACAGGGATCTTGGAGAAGCTGTTGTGCATTCTGAGCAGAGTCTCAAAGGTCGGATATTGAAGTCAATGGTATCTGACCAGTAGGAACTGACGACAGTTCGTACTCCTGTGTTCAGACACTCCAGCAGAATGTCTTCTCCTTATTCCACAGCAAGACATCCTTGTTTACTTCTCCTGTCTTTCTTCAGGGTTATGATCAGCCATTGCCCAGGAAGCCCTTTCTTGGTAGGTAGCTATTTAGCATTGTCTGTATTGGTTGAACTAATTTCCCCCAATAATTGAATTCTAAGTAGTAACTTAAAAAATTAGGAGGCAAGACTATAAAAGTGTGGTCAATGTGCTCCACGATGTCCATGTACCGTGTGATGTCTTATTTTATGTGTGGCCATGTACCCTGTGATATCCCCTTTGATGGGTAGCTACATACTCTGCCATGTATTGGCATCACCTAAAACTTTGTGGTTCTAACAATGCAAATTTGGTGAAACGTGCCTGAGCTTCAAGTAGAAAATGTTATACTTCCTTGTAAGATCAACTTAAGTATTTAATGGTGAGCACATTTTAAAGTCTTTGATTGGAAAGGCTGTACCTTGTCAGTTTAGCCTAATTCTCTTCATAGATCTGATTAACAAAACTTAAAATTCATTCTTCTTTAGGTAATGGGAGATTTTCCCTTCTTGGAAAGTGCCAGGCAAGAAGGACATGTGCTATAAAGGGCAGAAGGAAGATCAAAAGACCAGATGCCTGTGTGCTCTGACAAAATGCTGGTCTGAATCCCTGGTCTGAATCCATCCAGTGGGATGTGGGAAGTGGCTTTCATGGAGAATGTCAAAGAAGACTAAAAACAACTCCACTTCCTGGAGAGATAGTGGCAAGACTCAGTGCATGGGGTTTGGAAGGTGACTCACAGGGCATCCCGCATGGCACAAACGCTAACTCCAGGACACAGGCGCAGTTGGCAGTGGAATAGGAATTAGGACCTGGGCGCTTCTTCCTCTAAACAACAACTCAATTATGGAGTCAGCCTCCCATCCTTAGCATTTATTTCCTAAACCTTGAAAGAGCTGGAACTGAACTGTTAAGGCAGAGAGGTCTCTTTTGTGGTAGTGGGAAGGGGCTAAGCGTCCTGCTGACTACAGTTCAGAATCCCTCCAGGTGTAAAGGTCTCCGTCTGCTGAACATCTGACCTAATTAGACACAGCTGCACTTTTAGTCCGAAGGAAGCTTGGGCTGACAGGGAATCTCAGCATGACATGTGAATCCCTTCTTCCTTGTTCTCTTCAAGGCACCAGCCATGAGCCTCCTGCCCTGTGTGTGTCTGGGGACTTCTCTGTAATAGCGGGTTTTAATTGCTGCTTGAACACAGTCCTCAATCATCTGGTAAGGGAGTCTCAGTGAGGGGTTTCATAGATCAGGTCAGCCTGTGGGCTATCATCTATCAGTTGCTGTGGGAAGACCAAGCCTGCCGGATAGCATCAGTCCGTGGATTTGGTTCCTAGATTCTGGAGAAAGTGGGTGACTAACAGGTCCGGATGCATTCATTTTCCCTCTGCTCTTGACTTGTGACCACTGGCTTCATGCTCCCTGCCTTGGCTTCCCCCAAATTATAGGCTGAAACTTTGAATTGCTAGGAAACCCTTTCTCCCCTAAGTCGCTTTTTGTTGATATCTTTCCCTGGGAAGGAGAAATAGAAGAGATCTCTTGGGTAAACTGAGGGTGGGGTGGGTGAGAGGTGGAGGGAGATGCAGGTGTGAGAACATGAAGGATCAGTTGGGTGGGTTGAGGGTGGGATGGATGAGAAGAACAATGAAAGAGATAGATATCTTGATAAAATTTAATAAATATTAAAAAAAAATCACTGCAGTAGAAATAAATGCAGAAATCTCTCCCTGTGGTAGAAAGCCACTCTGGAAACTTCTTCATAGACATAGGAAGGAGTGAGTCTCCCAGGTGGCTCCAAACCCAGGCAAATTGACAACAGAGATCAATTACCACAACAAGCATTTTTAGAGTTCAAAGCTGCCTGCTGAACTCGGTGCCCTGGGTGCCAGAATGCAGCTGGCCATCACTTTGGTTTTGTATACAACCCTGGTAAGTTCTACCCAAGTCATTCTGAAGCTATGACAAATATCACTGATGGGGGAGCATCATACATGATTCTCTATTCTAAGACCTGCTCTGCTTTGCTTCATGGAGACATCTGGGATTAGAGTAAATCAGGTCTATGTAAGTGGGGACGGATGGTGCCCCCTCAGCATTTTGTGGGGACCCTTCTGTGGATACCTGTTCTTCAGTTAAGAGGATGGACATGCACACATGCTGGTGCTCATCCCACATAGTAGAGACCTGACAGGTGGGTTGACATGTGAATAACACACCTCAGAATTAAACGAATTTAAATGTTTCAGATATTGCAGGTGTCACCCACGAGACATGGGCATTATAGAATATTACTCATGGCTGTAGGCAGAGCTCACGTTCTGCTTTCTGGAGCACTGGATGATCCTCATTGTCTCCATCTGAACCTCATTCCAACTTCCCCAAGAGGAGGGCACAAGTCTCTGCATATTCTCCAGTTAGCGTTGGTGGTTTTCAACCTGAGTGAGCATCCCCACTGTGAGGTCATCTACCTGCTCCAAGGTCCTTGTCACTTAGCCACTTTGCCTCCAGCCTTGGGTAGGACTCTTCCCACAGTGAGTTCCTGGAAGCCGAAGGCTCCCTCCCTCCATGCACCCCTTTCAGTGGATTATCCAGTTAACTGACCCTGCAGGGGATCAGCCTCCGCATCACAGTTGGATTTTGGGGTACCTTTTCTGCACCTGCCTGTGGAACCTGCTAGCCTCAACTGTTCAGCTTGGAGAAGACAGCAGCTTTTCATCCGTGACATCTGACAAAGGCAGGGCCTCATTTCAGCCAAGGGATATGAGTGAGAATTTAAATCAAGGAGCAAAGAGAAGCCAGACAGCATGAGAGCCTGGAGGTCGTCAATCATTCACAAATCCTCCTGGGTTCAGAGAGAGGATTTCTCAGGTGGCTCACCTGGAAAGAATGTTCTCTGCATAAAACTGCACTGCTCTTAAAAACTGCCCCCAGCTCCCTTTGGCAAGCGCCCAGAGCAGGGTTTCCTGCCTGAGGGGACATGTGTGGAGCAGTCCTCACGGTACAGGGCTAGTTTCCATAGCTCACACTATCATGTGGTAGCAAGTGTTTGCTTCCCATCTGGCAGTTCCCGTTTCCCTATCTGCAGGTAGAAGACATGCTCCCACGTTCAACTCCATAAGACACACATCTTCTGTTTGCCTCTACCTTAGGTGTCAATAATGTCACAGTATAGGTCTTGTTTGGTAGCCTGGGACAACACAAACTGAGAATCCTTTCAACAGTCTGTTAGATAATGCTTGTAGAGCTTGGTCTCCCTGTCAGAGGCAAGCCTGGTCTCAAGCCTTTCTCTTCCCTGGAACAATACTGGAAGTGCAACTCTCACAAGTTGGATTTACCAGAGTTCAAGGAGGATGGCCATGACCCCATTCCTCCCTGGCAGCCTGGGTACCTCTCGGACCCACAGCTCAGCTGCACCCAGCCTGCACCTGGAAGATTGTTACTAACAGAGGAAGGCTGTGCCCTGGAAAACAGCAAGGACTTGGTTTCATTAACTTGATTTTTTTGCTTTATAAATTTTCAGTGATCATGTCATCATGGAAAGGTACAGAGAAGTTGTGAGCATAATCCAGAGTCCATCTGCCCCTCTACTCAGTTTTGTTCATTGTTGGCTCCTCAGAGAGATGTCTTTACTCACCAGTGCACCGGCATGCTTTTAGAACTCCTCATGTTGTGAAGCTGCTACACACTTGGCAGGAATCACCCTTCAGATACCCAATACCACCCTTTGCCCTGGCTCAAAATATGCAGTGTGGCTCTCCTGTGATAGTGACCATACATCCAAATCCAAAGTCTCTGAGCTGCAATGCAAATTCACCTGAAAAAAAATGACAAAATGCTGTTCTCAAAATATGCACCATGGGACCAGCACAGGATGCTTGATCCTAATCCAAAGGGGGTGGATATGACAACAAAACCCAAGAATTAGTTCAACCAATATCCATACCCTGCAAAGCCAACCTTAAAACTCCCAAAGCTGGGTGTCTTTCATGCACAAAACTTTCCTTCCCTTGTGACCTCCAGACTAGTTAACTAAGATAATCCTTATTTCCACCTGAGGCCCCATGACCTCAGTCCCTCATGCCCATGTCCCCCATCTGTCTTCTTAGTCACCCCCAGAAACAATGTTTAAGTTCTGCCTGTGACATTATAGACTTTCTGAATCTGTTCTTCCAACTTCCTCTCATGTACCAATGCCAATGTCCCCTACACATCGTCAGGAATAGCTGTAGCCAAAAGCTCCTTTTTGGTACTAATTTCCCCTGTCCATCAACCTTCTAAGACTACAGTGATTTGTGTGAGCTGATAATTAATCATAGACAGAAAATGGCTCTTTGTAGAATGTTCCTGGGTGTTCTAGCTCAAACTATGGTTAAGACATTGACTTGGCCCCTAGTGGGTGTGCTGGATGGCCGTGGCAGGGAGTGGCAGGGAAAAGCACATTGCTTATCTCATGACAACGAGGCAAAGGGAATGAGAGATGATGTGGTTCTCACACTCACCTTGGGAGCTTCCCTAATGACCTAATGACTTCTCATTGGACCCCACTCTCTGGAGGGTTTACCACCACCTGTTATCACCACCCCAGGGATCCAACCTTCAACACATAGGGTTTTGTATGGTGCTTGTCCTACCTGTAACAGCAGCCATGACAAGGGAATATCTAATTGGACTACATGTCTGGTAGCTGAAATAGACTGCCAATGTTAAAATCGTGTGGGACTTGCCTTTTGCATGAAAATTGCCTGTTCTTGACACTCATGATGAAATGCAGAGAGCATTAAATTGGCACTCTTCCCAAAGGGGCAGACTTACCTCCTGGTTTCTCACTCACTGGCAGGGTTAGAGCAGCCCAGTGACCACAATGCCTACAACCCGTGCTTTTGGCTCCCCTCCCAGGTAAGAGCCTGTGGGATGGCCTGGCATCTGCACCTAAAGCTTCAGAATGAGCATTGCCTCCCTGGTCCACCCATTGCAGGGCTGTTAAGCAGTTCAGTCACTAGTTTTCCTAAATCTCAACATCCTCGGGTACACGTCCTCTGCCTCTACCCGAGTGAGCTCCTGATTCAGGGCCCTGAGGACCATTTCCTGCTTAACTAAACTTAAGCAATAAATTTCTGCTGTCATTGCTTTATGCTCAGTACCTCAGTGGTCACAAGGAAACCTCCTTCCAAGAGGAATGCTTACTGCCATGTTTTCAAAGAGTGGGTGATGCTCACCCATTCTAAAGTCATCTTACTGCTTTGAGAAAATGGTCCTGTACCTTGAAAATATTTGTCACTTGTATTAGTTTAATAAAATGCTGATTGGTCAGTAGCCAGATGGGAAGTATAGGTGAGGCAACCAGAATAGGAGAATTCTGGGAAGAGGAAAGGCTCAGTCTGTAGTTGTCACCCAGACACAGAGGAAGCAAGATGAGAGTGCCTCACTGATAAAAGGTACCAAGCCACATAACTAACATAGAATTATGGAATAATTTAAGATATGGGAGTTAATAAGAAGGCTGAGCTACTAGGCAAACCAGTTTAGAATTAATGTAGACCCCTATGTGTTTCTTTGAGGTTGAATGGCTGTGGGACTTGGTGAGATAGAAACCACTGTCAAAGTGGTGCCAACAGAGACAACTACATCTACATAAAACCTGAGAGAGCTTGGGAAGGAATTCTAGACTCAAAAGAACAGAGGTAAGAATGGCTTCTTGGTAGCATTTTCTCAGGTGAGCTCTGTTTGCTAGAGGTAAGTGCATCTGATTTAAGAGAAGCTTCCTGACTCAGCTTTAGCTGTAAAAACCTTGCAGCTGTTTCAAGAAGCCCCACCATCAGACACTAAAATGGTGTTTATGGATAGCCAACAGCATGCTTCTTGGTGGTGGCAGGGACCTTGAAACTCCATAGAAGTGTGGCAATAAACATGGCTCCTGATAGTAGCTTCACCATGAAGCAAGACTATAAGAAAGCTACGGAATGGGGTGAATCTAGGCATCAAAGTCAAACAAACCTTAACACTAACTATGGAGAACATTTGAGGGCAAGCTGAGGATCATTTGCTGGCTTTGAGTGTTAACTTCAAAGATTTTAATTACCTTCCTATCAAGTGTTCTGTAAACAGTCCTGTTGATGACACCATATGGTGAGCAAATTTTTACCCAAATTACTGCTTCCAGTAGAGTGTTACTGAAATATGTAAAAAGGGCATCATTTTTAGTTTTAGATTGCTTTGTTAATTTATGTTTGTTAATGTTGTTAGCAACATACAGGAGGCACAGTTGCTGTGTTCTTTAGCTTAAGATGGCAAACAGGTGATTGGAGTAGATGGAGTGTTTTGACAGCCAATAAGGGCCAGTACGACTCGCCAAAGCGTCTTAAGATAGAAACAGTCTTCTTTTTTTTCCTCCTATGTGTAACTCTCTGAATAACTGTAGAACTTTCTGGAAGGGAACATCGTCCCTGACAAGTGAGGAGGCAAGGTCTCGGTCCTGTGCTTCCTGGAAATGACTATGGGAAATATCCAAATACCAGAGCTTGTTTCTGTTCAGCCTGGAAGCAAAGACTTGCCTCATGAATGAAAAGTGGATTCCTGCAGATATGCAACCCAGATTGGACCATCTCTTTGGGGTATCCAGTTTCCATAAAAAATAGGAACACACAGAAAAGTCTTCATCCATTCAAGCAACTTTCTTTAGCCTTGGGGATGAATGTTCACAGTAAATCTGATGTTTTTCCTGCCCCTTCTCACCTCATGGTAATAACCTGGTTCATATAGTCTACTGTGTTTAACCATGCCTTGTTTGGCCAGACTGAAGCCATTTTAAAAACTGTTGCCCAGGGATTTGTTGTTAGGAAGTTCACTCTTCTGTTTTGTTGATGACTTCTGTGTCTTCCAGCGAGTGAGAGTTTTCTCCAAGAATTGGTGATTGTTGGAGAATGGTGTGGTCTTTCTCCAAGAGGCTGGTACAAGGCATATGGGGGATCAGAATCCTACAGAAGCAGGTCCTTTGGACCCTGATAAGTATTTTGTAAAGGGAGGCAGACAGGGAGATTCTCATCTAATCTGCAGAAGTTGATCACAGAGCAATGTTGTGACCTTCGTTATAATAAGATGAACACGATATGTTTTATCTGTCAGGCACCCCACTGGATAGCATGGACAAATGACTTCAGTGGAAGAAGCTGCTGTGTGGGTCACACAAAACGCTTTGATTGGGGGGGGGTGAGTTCTGCATGAGCAAGTACTTTGTAGAGTCTGTGGGTCAAGGGAGGAAGAGGATGGAGACAGAGAAGAAAGAAGGGACGGGTCACTTCTGATCACTGTATCTCTGACTATAGTTTTTACAACACTAAAGTCTATAAACCAGGTTTATATACACGTTATAGAACAGGTTAAACTTCAGATACGCTGAAGACAGGATGGTCTGTAGAAGGATGATGAGAGGGCAAAAGAAGGGCAAGAAATGGTGGGAGGCAGGAAGGAAAGGGAGGAGAGGAGAAAAAGAGAGGAAGCGATAAAGAAAAGGAGGAAGGAGGAGAAGGAATGATAAAAAGGAGGGACAGAGGGAACAGAGAGGCAGGGTAGAGGGAGTGTATCTGGAAAAGGGGCTTTTCCTCTGCCGCATGCACACAACAGCGCCAAGGTCCTGTGCTTTAGCAGGGCTTGGCTGGACAGTGGTACCTGTCAAATCCCTCACCCTACTTACTTCTCGTACTAAAGGAGTGATGGCCAGATGACACACGGACAACCCTTCCTGTCTGTTTGCCTCGGGAGTCCTGGGCATTAAAGTCTGAGCAGGCAGAAGAAGGTTGTGTTTATGTAATAGATCTAACCAAAGAGGCAATCATGAGCAGACTCTGAGAAGGAGAAATGGTGCCTGCCAGAAGGGCTATCTGTTTGGTCACACCCCTCTAAGTCAGTACAGTCTCTAACCCTTGTGTGAAGGCATTTGTGGTAGGTCGTCCAGGGATCCTCCTTTTATTATCATGGATCCACCATCCTCTCAACTTTCTAGCAGTTGGTTCTCACACTGAATACTCAGACCGCTGCTAACAATTGGTTCATCCCCCACCCTGCAAATATATCAAGTTCAGCTCCTGCACAGTGCGGTCACCCCACTCCTTCCTAGGCAGGACTGAGACTTGGAAGCAGCAAATAGTCAGGACCCTCTGACCTCAGACATGGTGCATCAGACATGGCGGCTGTGCATTGGCTGTGCACATGCAACCTGTCAACCCGTCCATAAGGACGGTAGCAACCCCTAAAGCTACCCCTAAAGCAGAAGCTTTATTTGACTGGATCAAATTAATTCATGTCTGAATCTCAGGCAAAGGCTCCTGACTCGGCCCAGATGTCTGTGCACACTTGTGTATCAGCTCACTGCAATGCTGGGTTCTCACAGGCAGCAGCTCCTACGGAGCTCAGTTCCTGCTGTCGGTTATATTCTTGTGTCTGTCGATGCTCTTCCACTCATTCACAAGTGCCCTACTCCTGCACACTCTCGGTCTAGGCTTCCAGCCTCCTTCTTATCTTCAGATTGTGCTGTGTGCTGTGGCACCTGGGGTACGGTAGCCCCAGTCCTCAGCTTCGATGCTGTGCAGTCAGGTGGGGCGGTGACCCCTCTCTGAGACTATCATCTGGGGAAGATTTGTTTTCTTACTTAGATTATTTCACTGACTTCCAGAGCTGCACACACAAATCTGCAGCAGCGACTGTTACAGCCTTGAAGATCTCTCTGGGTGCTGGGATTTTATCCCTGACTTTCATATTTGTAACCCCTTTTATTTCATAATATCCCCTGTGTCTGAAAGTGTGCTCTAACCTCTGACACCAGGAAGTCAGTCAATAAACCCCAGACTCTTTGATCCACAGGATTATGGGATTGCTTTTTATGCAAAGAGAGACATCAGGATAAGCAAATACAGAAGGCAAAGCCCCTCAGGAGCAAGGGGTTTGAAGGAGCTGGAGAAACATTTCCAGAGAATCTGCAATGCAAACCTTCCTGGACATTAGAGTCTCTTCATCACTGAGAAGCAAGCACCCAGGCAAGAGGGGCCCCAGTGTGGGTGTTTCTGCCCTGTACCCAGCACATCCTCGGAGGACTTCCTTCTGCTTAGTGACAGTAGCAAACAACTTGAGGTTTCTGTCCTGTTGACCACACACAGGCTCAGACTTACTGCTATATTTTGTAATGGATGAGGCCCTTGTGGATTGATAACCAAGGTCCTGCGACTTCTATATCTCAGACTTCTAGAAACCTACCCAAGGCACAGAAACTCCATCATGCCTGTGGTTTCTTACTACGGACTCTACAAAGTACATGCTCTAAGCACCTGCAGAAGGCTGGCCAGGACCGTCCCTCCTCCTAAGGAGAGCCCAAGTTGAGGACGTCCAGGTCCCCAGTCCACAATCCACGACCACTCTCACTTATGCCTTAAAATTTCTCTAGGTAGCTTGTACCTCTCACTACAGTGTTAGCAGAGTGAACAGCTACTGCATCATGTCTGTTGCTTAAGGAAAACTCCACCTGTGTCTAGGGCAGTCACACTTCAGAAAGTTTTAAATCTGATTTTTTATTGAAACTGCACATGGGCACACTTAGTCACAGCTTGGACTTCTTCAGCCAGGATAAATGTGCCTCTGTAGTAGCTTTTCATTGCTGTGGGATTTCCACTTGCTGGGATGTCTGCAACTCACTTCTGGTGGAAGACGCTTGTTTGCTTTGAGAGCAGGGTTGGTGGAGGTTGTGATTTAATAAGTCCTCCTCCTGGGAAAAGCTTTCTTCCGGTTCCTCCCACTGTGTGAAGGGGACATGGAATCACTGAACATCTGTGAGGATGCAGAGTGGAAATGGGCTTCTGCGCAAGTCTGGGCAGGCGCCACTGTAGCCTCGGGGACAAGGGTTCTGTATCAGTACCTCTCTCAATGCTGTAACAAAAACACCTGATAAAAGTCACATGGGGATAGGAGGTTTATTCTGTTCCTGTACAGCCCGCGGGTGCATTTCGTCATAGTTGGGAAACCCAGCTGGCTGGTCACATTGTCATCACAGCCAGGAAACAGAGAGAGGTGAGGGTTGGTGCTCAGTTCCAGTTCAGGACTCCGGTTCAGTCCCTGCTGCCCAGACTAGGCTGGGTCTTTCCACCTTCATCTTGACAGCCTGGAAACTTTTTCACAAATATCAGCAGAGATGTGCTTCCTAGGTGATGCCAGATGCTGTCAATTAACGACCACAGCATCTTCAATAAATGGCGCTGATATAACAGGATATCAACATGTAGAAGATTGCAAATAGATCCATATCTATTGCTATGCACAAAACTCAAGTCCAAGTGGATCAGAAACCTCAACATAAAGCTAGGTACACTGAACCTGATAGAAGAGAAGGCGGGAAGTAGCCTTGAGTGCCTTGGCACGGGAGAGCACTTCCTAAATATAACACCAGCAGCATCGACACTGAGAGCAGCAATCAATAAATGTGACCTCCTGAGACTGAAAAGCTTCTGTCAGGCAAGGGATATGGTATATACGGCAAAACGACAGTCTACAGAATGGGAAAAAAAATCTTCACCAACCCCACATCTGACATAGGACTGATCTCCAAAATGTATAAAGAACTCTAGAAACTAGACACCAAAATATCAAATAATTCAATTAACTGCCGTATGATGCATGGCTTTCTCTATGTTTGCCTCTGGCATTAAGGGCACAGGGATGAGTGTTCTCCTAACTTGTTCCAGAGAATGTCTTCCGAAGGAGGCAGGCTCTTGTACTTTCCAAATGAGAGGAAGAATAACCCTTAGCAGCCAATGATGCTGCTGAGAAGAGGGAGAGGAGGACAGTTTGTGATAACACAGATATGCGTACATGTGTGTGTTTCTATATGTGTGTGTGGTGGTATACACACGTGTATACATAGGCACACAGAGGCCAGGGGTCAGCATTAGGTATCTTCCTCAATTAATATCCATCGTATTAATTGAGAAAATTTCTCTCATTGATCCTGGACCCGACAGAATTGGCTAGTCTGGGTGACTCGAGTCTTAGGGTTCCACCTACCAATAACGCATCTTCACGCATGGCTCATTACAAGGCAACTGGAGACCTGAACTCCCGTCTTGATGTTTGCACAGTGATATCTTATTTTTTTTTTCATTAGATCGGGCTTCATCATCCTTTACTCACAGAAGAAGCACATTCTAGCTTCTCCACACGGAGGAAATTCATGGGCACCATTCTTTTTCTATACTAAAGGTCTAGATATGGCTCCTGAACCCCCCAGAAAAGTATACCACAGTGGCCTGCAATTCAAGAGGGCAGGACCCACCCCATGCAGGCAGCGGGAGGCATGCAATGAACACAGGTGACCCAATGTCCCAGGTTTGAAGTGTGTGAATTGGGGTCCTATGGAAATTGGGGTAATCCTGTGATGCCAAATGGGTTTGGAGTTGTCAGACTACAGGGTAAATGAGCCTGTTGGTGGGTAAAACACCCTCCCACGCCCAGAGATGACACCATGAGGGAGGGAAGCTGGGGAAGGCATGTGGGTGGCTCTAGGGAGGAACCAGCCAAGGATATCGCAAAAGTCGCAGGACCAGTAAGTGGTGGCTGTGAGAATCCACGTTCTGCTGATCCATTGCTGTCTTCAAGGGTGACAAAAAATACCTGTAAAAAGAATAGGTTTCAAAATGGAAATCAAAGGTCTGGCAGGGAAACTCAGGTGTAGAGTGCCTGTCGCGCATACACAGCGAGCAGCTACATCAAAGTCAGTACTAGCAAACAATTACAGTTTCTGGAAAGCTATAGTGATTTGGAAACTATCATGTGACAAGTGAAACATAAGGCTACATTTATAATGTGACTTTCTGCTCACGCACAGGACACACGCTCAGGGAAGTTAGAGATCCCTGGTGTACGCACTCCCTATCCTAACGATGCACAAAGATTTAATTTAAAATTAATAGACATTTTGCTTGAGAGCTGTGCTGACTTTGTGCATTATGTTAATATTATTGATATAATGTGAGGCTTAAGAGTATGTATGTGTATGTTAATATTAACCTACTTCAGAATAAGCCTGCCTTGGTAATAAATTTCACTGTGAAAACCTTCAAGTCATGCCAGGGATTCTTCATAAGCACTTGTCTTTATGTAAAGCAAATTAATTTTCCAACAATATCAAAAGAAGCCCACGTTTAAGAGGAAAATAAGAGGAGGAATATATCACACCAATTTAAAGCTTGCTATTTGAGAGAGTACCCATAATCCCTTCTGCAAGCTGTCACAATATTATCAAGGAAATACACACTGCACTCAAATGCAAGCTCAAAATCTACCTTTGCTGTTATAAAAATATTGAAAGATTATTGCATAAGGGAATGCCCCATAACACTGTTTTTGAGTGGACCTTTTCATTGAATTTGTGAAATTATGAAACCCTCAGGTGCCAGGAGCCACTGAATATCCTCCAATGGCCTTTTTACTGCGATGTGGGAGGAGCAGGGAGGACAACTCCACCTTGAAAGCCTGGCCTCAGCAGTCTAGAGGGCTTCCTCATCCTTTCTCGGGGTCAGTTTTGGACACTAGATTCTGGGATACCCATACAGCTCTTGAAACTCTCACCGAGAAGTCTGGACATGGGGGGAGAGTGATGCTTCCTTATTCACTAGGAATAAGGTGACGACATCTGTGTGCAACCCTGTCTGCAGTTGGGAAAGTCTGTGTGGATGCCAATCTGTCCTCATTCCAGGAGTGATGTATACAGTCTTCTGGCCTGGCTTGGAGGGATGGACTTGGTGCAGTCATGTACCAAGGATGCTGCTGATGGTTGCAAAGTCAGTGCCTCTGATACGTAAAGTCAGAGGGCTGGGGATGTAGTTCAGGATTAGAGTGCTTGCCCAGCAAATGCAAGACTCCAGTGCCCTACACCAGTGCTTAGTAAAAGAAGAACATGTGAGAACTGACGGTTCAGGCACCTCGTGACTGACAGTGTCTGGTCTACCTGGGCTCAAAAGGTTAATGTTAAAGAAGAGCTGGAGAATTCCATGGAGTCCATAATAAGAAAAATAGCCAACCCCATGATTGTACTCATCTGACTAGGATGAGGCAAACCACTCTAAAAAGCAAAATAGGAAATCACAGAAGGAAACAGTACATCTAGACATCACAAAATATACAAATTATATTTCTAAAATGCAATTAAATTAAAATACGTAGCAATATAAAAATAATGAGGTAAAGCAATATAATAAGAGACAATATGTTTATTGATACGTAAGAAACCTATAGCATAGGAAGGTTGCTCACAATGACAGCAGGGAGGGGGGAGGATTGTGATTATTGTTTATGCACATTGACATTTTGTCTTACTGCTGTAATTACATATTTCAAGTATTGCCTGGCTATATGCATGCCTTCTTTGTAAATGATGTACAACCTCTGTCAGTTGTATATTGAAATGTTTTCTTGTATTCAAGATACAGAGAAGCACAAATCTTTGTTAATGATGTTCAATAAAATAAATTAACAAAATTGACCCTACATTAATTATGGAGATTGGTGATCCTAGTGAAAACCAGAAACATTCCTTCACCTTGCTTCGTAAATCCTACTTTTAGTAAGTGCTCCTGAATAAATCTTCATCTGTGCTACTGGCCACAATAACTACTTCACTGAGGGAAATGGGCAAGGATGAAAAGAATGGATCCCGAGACATGTGTGAGGACATTCTCTGGGCTAGGAACATTCTCGTCACAACTCCTAGTTTCCAGAGATGATGAACAAGAGGATGGGTCCTTGGCCACAGGAGCTACTGGCCCTTCACCTTGTTCTTGTTCTCGTGAACTCAAGACCTCCTTTTAGAATTCTGACTCATAATACCCAAGTTCCTCCATGTCTCTATGACCAAATGCACTGTGATATTTGACTTCTGTGAAGGAAGATTACTCTGTAAGGTAACCCAACCTCCACCTGTCCCCGGCAATCAGCATGCTATCTTCCTTCTTGGGTTGTCTTCTAAATCAGACCACACCCTGCTGGTGCACCTGCACTTACTAAACATTTGCACTTAGGCCTTTGTTATAAACTATGTACTCATGGAATTTAGATTAAAGGGTTTTCATTGACAAAAGTACTATTAGACCCATAGTTCACATACAGATGGGAAGCTCATTGGCTTGGCCCTCTCACCCCTTCCTGTGGTCAACTCTCGCACAATAGGGGTCTGTATGGCAGGGCAGGTGCCACAACCCTTCTTGTGCTCCACTCTCCCACAATATCCTTCTAAGAGGCCACCTCAATGTGACTTTGTCCTCTCCTTCCTCTGAAAACCACCTTGGAAATTTTAGGACCCAGGGCCTCAGTCACAGTAGTCTGCAATGGGCAGCAGCATTTTGTCAGCACTAGTTAGCATTTTAAAAGTTCATCTGTGGGTCAGGAGAGGGAGTTCCAAGATTAAGAGTGCTTTTCCATCTTCCAGAGGACTTGAGTTCAGTTCCCAGCACCTACACTGTATCACTAACAGCCACCCACAATTCCAACCCCAGGGGACTTGATGCTCCCTTTTGACTTCCACAGGCACAGGCACACGTGTGGCTTGATCTCATAAAGACACTCACATAAATGAAAAGCAAAATAAAAATTGCAGTGGTTATCAGTCTCTTCTCTAGAGTACTTAAGTCTTGAAATAACTTTGTGTACTGAAATTTTACTGTGTTTAGAGGTCACTGATGTGTTTGGAAATGAACTGTGGAATTACCTCGGCATATCAAGGGGATTAATGGGCCATTTTATATTGCAAAATAGAAAATTAAAATACGAGATCACATTGGTTGGGATGGGACATTATCCTTGGGTACCTAACTCTCCACTTTGCCAGGATTCCTAGATCATGGGGGTTGTGGTTATCACTCTTTTCCCCAAGGCCCCTGCTGGTCACCTGATCAGACCTGGCAAGTGTTTAGAGCTGCTCACCCCGCACACCTCTGTCCAGAGGAATGATCAGTTACTGAGATTCTCATCACTATCAGGACCAGACCCACACCCTTAACCTCCACAGTTATCTGCTCAGGTTAGAGGCTATCGCTTCCGGCTTCTTCATGGTCAGCGAGCATCCTTCTGCTTCATACCTAGTCTATCAATGGGATTACAGCTCTAGGTGCTAGAGGGACTGGCTGGCCAATCTTTGTAAACCCACTGGGCTCTGCCTTGTCAAAGGACCTGAGAGTTGAAACTTAGACGTTCTACAGTAGACATGGGTAGAACATGACGTTCTGGGATTGTTCAAGGGACATTAAGCAGGACAGCATTTTTCCCCTCTCTGGGATCTCTGTGGTGGATTTGAACTCTGTTCTCCATGGCCATCTTCATCTTTCCGTGTATGTAGTCCTGGAGAGTACATAGATCTTGCCAAATTCTGTCCATTTTTTGTTTTTTGTTTTTTTTTTCCAAAGATTTATTTATTATGTACATAACATTCTGCCTCCATGTATGCCCACATGCCAGAAGAGGGTGCCAGATCTCATTACAGATGGTTGTGAGCCACCATGTGGTTGCTGGGAATTGAACTCAGGACCTCTGGAAGAGCAGCCAGTGCTCTTAACCACTGAGCCATCTCTCCAGCCCCATTCTGTCCATTTTTGGAGACAACATGTAAGTTATTTCCCAGTAACTTAACCCTCCTCACAGCCTGCTTAAATCACGTTATCATGAAATGGAGAAATTCTCAGCACTGGGAATTGCATCAATGTTTATTTTTTAAAAATTTCAGAGGGATTTCCACCCACATGGTGGTGAAACCTCTATGGCCCTTATACACTTTCAGGAAAAAAAAAGTCTCTATTTAAGCATAACCAACACGTCATTCCAGGCTGAGATGCTGGAGGACTGGCCTGTTCCTGCTCATGCTTTTCAGCCTCTGGAGTACGAGGTGAGATTAAACTGTTGTATCAGTCTTGCTTCCTGGGGGACATCAGAGCTGCTGACCTGAAGGATGGGTCCTTTCAGTGGCCAGTCACTGTGTGTCACCATCGGCAGTGGCGTTGACATTTTAGCTACCTCTTGCTTGATGGTAATCAAGCATCCTCAAGCATCAGGCTTTTCTTTCTCCCTATCCCTCTATTTGAAAATAAAAAGAAAAGCATGAAGTGAACTTCGAGGATGTTGCAGCAGCTGTGTGACCCCTTTGAAGGTCACTGACTTTTCTGAGCCTCTGATTTGATTCCTTATGAAAGTTATGTGTAGAACACATCACAAAACACAGGTCAGGTATTTAAAGCACGAAAGCCACCCCAGGACCTATCCTACTGAAGCAATCTCGTAAAATGTGCAAAAGAGTGAATGACCAATTCTTGCTGGAGCTCAGGCCAACGGCTTCCATTCCTTCTCAAGCGTTGCATGGGGAAGGGAGAGACGAGGAAAAGGAGTGGCTGAACGACAGAAGAGAGAGGCCTGTACAGTGGGGCGAAAAGAGTAGGTAAGCAGAAAGGAAGACCTCAAAGGAGACAGAGAAGATAAGGATGTGAAGACATTGGCACGACCAATGGACATAGATGCCTCTCTGTCCCAGTCCCAGGGACTTAGGATTGTTGTTTGCAGCCAGCACTAGATCCCAGATGTTGATAGGAGACTGTGTGCAGACAAACCTTCTGTCTTTCCTGGCAGACAGGATGCATGCCCAGTGAAAGCTGAGCTGAACCTTCCTCATGGTTATTTTCTTTTAATGGGATACTTTCTCACAAAGCCAAGAAAGGCAGAGCCCAGGAGGGAGGCGAAGGCAAGAACTGGAATCAGCCAGTTTTCCATTGGAGGGCACCTCTGCTTTCAGAGAACTTAGTCTCTTCCTCATTAAACTTTTAGGAGGAATGCAGGATTAACACTACAAACACCTCCAAATGGCGCTCCACTTGGCTCCATGAAGTTGATAGCTGTGTGGGGTTTGCTAGGTGCTGCTGTTGAATACAGACATCCCCTGATTAACAGATTCTAGGGATCTGTAGGACGGCAGCCCTTTTCTGCAGCCATAGGGTTAATATGCAGAAATCTCTTTCAGTCAATGTCCAGGCTGGCCTCACACTCTTGCTTCCCCTGCTTTCACATCCTGGTGAGGTATCCCAGGCTCGAATCACGTGACCCGTCACTCTGGAAATGTCCGAGGAGACCTATGAAAGCAGTACTGATGGCTCTTCCCCTCAGCATCACAAGTGAGTACATGGTGGATTTTTGTTCTAAAACAAACAAACAAATAAAAACCCTGTCGTTTCTAATGTGTTACAATGTGTGTTTTCCTAACCACAGTTTGCACATAAGTAAAACTGGAAACAAAAGTGTGAACCGGCCAAGTACTCCATTTCTATGGGGCTCGTTGAAATCCCCTATTCGTTCTCCCATGTGCATGTGACCTGGTGCTCTGGTGTCCACAAAATCCAGGGCTACCAGACACCCACCAGAAACGGTCTTTAAAGTAATTACAGAAGCAACGGAAAAGTGCAATCAGAGAAGGAACGCTTTAAAGAAATTATTCAGAAAATATTATAAAGCCTGCGCTCTGGAAAGATTCCAGCCCTGGTAATTGCATCTTAATACGTTAGTTATTGCATAATTGTTCAAAGATGAAAGTTTCTTCATAGTTTAAATTCAATCACAGCGTGATATTTTTCTTTATTTAAATGAAGTAAATGCGGCAATTATCACAACATAAAAAAGATGCTTCGTTTTAATCTGAGAAAGAAGTGTCGCTGTGCGCGATCAACAAAGTTCTTCTGTGCAGGTGGCTTCTTTCCAGGAGGCTCCCGCCATTTACCGACATAAAGCAGAGCTTTGGATGTATTGAAGTTTGGAGAAGTCTGTCTTTCAAACATGATCCCACAAAGAGCTACTTGCTGACTTCATCTCTTCTGTAATCCTGCTGTTGTTGTTGTTGAAATTTCTTGGTGTCCTTTGTCAGATCTTCTACTCTGCATGCCAAGAGGAGAAGAGGGTTAAGAATAACAGGCTGTATGAATTCTGAGTGAAGGCAGGGGCACTCGCATGGGCTGTCTCCTTTGTGGGCATAGGATCACAGCTGTCTGTTCACCTTTCAGCCTTCGAACAATTACCCACAGCCTGTAGACACCCCGTAGCCCTGGGCCCTGAAATCAGAGTCTAGGAGCAGAAAGGTTCTCAGAGGAGACAAAACATTTAGTATAATGACAAATTACTGACTGTGGCCCCAGCATGGGAACACAGACCCTCGGAGCTGGCAGTGGGTACCTAGCAATCTCTGAGCCCCCTGTCACTCTGGGAAAAGCTAAACACTCCCCGCGGTGTTTAGAAATGCTATAGTAGAGATTATTTATAAGTGACAAACACAAAACCACTTAAGCCCTCAGCTCCCCGGCTGGATGGGGAAAAGGAAGAAGGAACGGCCAAGCTACCATGTCTGTCCCTAGCTTCATAAGTTACAAGTATAGTGTTTTCTAAGTTTGCCTCGATGCAGCCCTTTAAAGAGCCAGCCCTGAACAAAGATGCCATCCACGCCATACAACAGAACTCACCATTGGGGCTCATGGGCTGTTGTCTCCTCTATGACATCAATGGTACCATTACATTTCCCGTTATCCCTGTGAGAGGAAGGGGGTCCCAAGTGCAAAATACTCCTCTTCAGTTTCTCCAGAGAGAGAGGCAAGGTTATCAAACACGCCATCCAGTAATGGCCTCCATCAGTCCTAGTGTGAGCAAGGAGGCCCTCATACAATCTTGTGGTCCTACTCTGGAGGTCTTGAGCTAAAGACAGAGCAGCAGCCTGGAGCATACTACGGAGAAGTGACTAAGAGACAGGAGGCCCCAGCATCCACCCTGAGATAATCTCAGGTTCTCAGGGACCCTCCAGACTCCAACTTCAGAGTGCGCATAGCAATTTCTTAGTTGTCAGGAGCCTGCCAAGTCTCTCGCTCACCTGTTTGATTCCGTAGCTGACACATGCTTTAATTCATGCGTGTGTGTTTCCATGTTGGTGACGCAAGCACAGCTTTAAAAAGTTATTTTGTAAAAAAAAATACCTTACTGGTAAATTGGATATCTGTCATTCAGAAGTTTAAACCAGGGCTAAGCAATATGGACATGTTGTGGGTGATTGTGTGAACTTTAAATAGCGGTCATAGATGGGGACTTACCTGGGTGATGATTGCCCCCCGGAAGAATATTTCCATCACTAAGGACATGTTCTAGAAGCTTCTACTTGACCCAAGAGAGACCTGAAGTGATAGTACTAACAGATCTGCCCACGTGACAGAAGCTGCAGCCGGGGCTAGTCCCCATCAGCCTGGTTCTATGTGGTCTTTTGTATTTCTTCATACTTTCTTCCATGGCATGGATTCCCATGCCAGGGCAAGAGCCTTGGTTTTTTTTTTTGTTTGTTTTTTTGTTTGTTTTAAATCTATATTCTTGCAGTTCAAGGGAGATTGGAGGGCCTTCTTTTGGATCATCCATTTCTTTGGTTTCTAGGTGTGCAAAGCAACAGAGGAGAAAAGGGAAATCTAGGGCTCCGTCCATGAGAAGACAGCCCAGTTGTCATTCAGGAATCGTCTTGTTTTCCTCAGACAAGGGAACTGGTGTAGAAAGATGCTTTACCACCTACAAGCTCTCCTGGAGACATTCCTGACCTCATATCCCCCAAAGTGTTCCTGGAGGGCTGGGGAAAGATCTGGAGTGGGAGACCTCACCGGATTGTGGTTTCCTGGGCAGGGAGAAAGAACTAGAGTGGACATCCATTCTGGGGCCAGGTACTCACTGTAAGACAGGTATCCACTCTGGAAGGAGGCTATGGGGAATATTTCAGGACCCTGAGACATGGCAGAGGAAGAGAAGCAGGAGCTAGGGAGAGGCAAGCGGGGACATGCGGGCATTTGTGCCAGTGGAGTCCCTCAGGGATGGTGTTCTTAGATAAGCAGTCACGTGGGGAGTCATGCATCCCGTCCCATAAACATCTACATTGGAAACGGAGAAACAACAGTATGCTGGTCCCAAAGGAAGCCTCCATGCAGGGACATTTTAGACTGCACCATGCAATTCCCATGGGTAAAGCCTAGATTGTCACGGGCATTGTGTCAGGCAAACCCGAGCTGCATTTTCACGTCCTGTGCATCTAGAGGTCATGGAGCAGCTAGATCTTCTTGTGGGAAACAGACCCCTTCTATACCAAGGCAAGGCCAATTTGCCTTGCTGGAAACTTCCAGGCTGCAAGAAGCCCTCTGACTTCTCCATGGGATGCCTTCCCTCCAGGCATGATTGGCCCTCCCCAGACCCCAGATAACCCTTGGTGGTCCCCACCAGTGGCACTGCCGTATAACTCAGTAAATTAATGTTGTGTGGGGGAAGTTTCCACAGACCCCTCATCCATTACCGAATAATTCTTCATAATAAGAGCACTTCCAGTCAAACAAAGCCAGAGTGCCGCTCAGAGCGCCGCCGTGCTGAGTGCATTGGGGTTTATTTTTCTGGGGAAAAAAATAAACTATTACTTTGATTAATAACTTTGGTGGAATGTGGGTCAAGAGCGCTGTTGAGTGCATCCTGCCAAGAGAAATTAATACGTGGTCCTCTTCAGACACGCTCAGGAGATCAGGGGCCCAAAGGACTGGGTTTCAGGTCTGGCATGCATCAAAATGGACATCATAGTTTTCCAGGTGGGAGAGCCACTTTGGCTTGTATGGTCTAGAAAATGCACAAACAACAATTGCTTCTTATAGTCCCTTTTTAAAACTATTTACATTTGTGCTTAAACTTTAGTTATTTAATAATTTAATGTGCTTACAGTATCTACAGATACACTGACATCTTAGCAGGCACTACACTTACCAGAGAGCTCACTTGCAACCCGAGCCCTGCTCTAGAGAATTCATATTGAGACAATGGCACTGAAGAGAGCCCCGTGCTGCAGGCCTCCAGCTCTCCATCTGGCCTAAAGCCTGTGAGCAGTCTATGCGTCTACTGTCCACGCTTCTCCACATGAAGCACACACTCACCCCTTCCTACCACTTTCCCATCAAGGGTCTGAGATACTGTGAATGACCCATGTGGATACCCTGCATCATCGTCAATGCCTTCACTGCCTGTTGTCTGGATGGAACCCTGCTCTGGGAGACTGGCTGCATCAGCTTTGGATGTTGAAACACCTAGGGTTGGGTGACATACTTGATCAAGCTGTGAGGGTGAAGGCTCCCATATCCCATCTACCAACACAGCCTTCTTTATGGTGAAGAGATGCCCTGATCTGTTTTAGGAAATTTTGAGCAAAGTTTGGGATATAATGTCAGAGCGAGATGGATGTATGTCCTGTTCCATTAATTTTGGTCTTCTCAACTCTTTTCCACATCCTTCCATAACCAGCATGGGACTTTGTAACTGCTAAATACTCTCAGGGCATTCCACCACAGCGCATTCAGCCAACGACTCAGAATGTGTGGGACTGTGTCCTCCTGTGCAGGTGTGTAGTGTTAGGACTGTGTCCTCCTGTGCAGGTGTGTAGTGTTAGGACTGTGTCCTCCTGTGCAGGTGTGCAGTGGGAAGACTGTGTTCTCCTGTGCAGGTGTGCAGTGAGAGGACTGTGTTCTTCTGTGCAAGTGAGTAGTGTGAGGACTGTGTTCTCCTGTGTAGGTGTGTAGTGGGAGGACTGTGTCCTCCTGTGCAGGTGTGTAGTGTGAGGACTGTGTCCTCCTGTGCAGGTGTGCAGTGGGAAGACTGTGTTCTCCTGTGCAGGTGTGCAGTGAGAGGACTGTGTTCTTCTGTGCAAGTGAGTAGTGTGAGGACTGTGTTCTCCTGTGTAGGTGTGTAGTGGGAGGACTGTGTCCTCCTGTGCAAGTGTGTAGTGTGAGGACTGTGTCCTCCTGTGCAGGTGTGCAGTGGGAGGACTGTGTCCCCCTGTGCAGGTGTGCAGTAGGAGGCATGAAGGAGAGCACATGGCTGGTGGGGTCACACCTGTTTATGTCTTTTCTCTTTTCCGGGTTGATGCACATGGTTGTACAGGTTGATGGGGTGTCTCTTCCTCCCTTGGTTCCCATTATGGAAGACTGCATTCTAGAGAATGGCTAGGTCCTGGAATCTTCTGTAAATGGTCCCTGTTTTCATATAGTCACAGAGTGAAAGGCCACAAGCTTTTTATTTCCAGTTCCTGTCATCTCCCTGGTCAGCTCCAAAGTCAGGGGAACAGTCAGTCTCCTGAATATTATTTGTTACTTATATTGTTCTGTGACACCATATGTTCAAGACAGTAAAAAAGAAAAGTCATGGTAGGGTCAGGTCTCTATGAAGCTAATCATAGAGACTTCTAGGGAGACTTCTGGGGCTTTGGTATTATAGGTCCGTGGACAAGGGAGGCTTCATACAGGTGCTGGACCATAGGAATTAAAAGACAGAGAAGTACTCAATTCGGTGATACTCAAGGCTTTCCCCAATTTAAAGTGATATTTTGATAGAGTGGTGTGGGATGTCCTTCTGTATATGTGTTGCTTTTACTGATTAATGAATCGAGAAGCTGCTTGGACCTATGACAGAGCAGAATAGAGCAAGGCTGGAAGCCCAAGAAGAGACAGAGGAGAAAAGAGGTGGAGTCAGGGAGATGCCACGTAGCTGCTGAAGGAAAAAGATGCCAGCCACCAGCCAGAACCTCCATAGGCTACAGCGTTTCCCAGACTCCTGCTATCTGTACCTTGTTCTGCTGAGGCTCTCTGCATTCTTGCTATCATCTGCATAATAATAAGTCACTGAGCCAGTTTAATATGATGTCCATCTAGAGGAATAAAAGTAGTAGATTCCTCCTTAGGGCCTATGACCAGCCTACCCACATAATGGCCAAAGGAATAGGTCTCATCTTGTGAAATTGGCCTTAAATCAAAAGAGTAATTATTGGTTTGAGACTGGAGAAAGACAGTGTTAAAGAGAGGAAAGAGAGAGCAAAAGGGCAAAGGCACAGGGTGGGAGACACTGATTTAGGCAGAAGGTGGGTCTCCTATAATTCATGAATGTTAATTGTCTATTGACCTTCCTCTTCTGTGACTCAGAATCAGATCATAGAATCTGAGAAATATATAGAGGGTTAGTAGTGATGCTCACAGCTGGTGATCCCCTGCAGGCTCCAGCTGCACAGGTCTGTGGGTTGTCTTGGTGGCAATGCAGCAAGAATCGGGCTCAGGAAGGGTTTCACTTTAGTGAGTGTGCATGCCCATGGAAACCTCCTCTGCTATGAAGTGAAGCAGTATTGGTCCCAGCAGAGAGTTTTAATTCTTAGAGATACTACTTTGTAATACTCAGAAGCTGGATTGGAGTCTGGAGAGCTGGTGCAGTGGATAACTGTGTGTGACTCCAGGCTAAGAGCCCGAGTTCAGCCCCTAGTAGACACTCATTGGAAGATGAGACTCTGCTTCCACATATGCGTGTGCTAACCCCAAATAAATGAATAAACAATTAAACAAAAAAACTATGCTAAAACATAATAATCTCCGGGAAGGCACTCATGACAGACACTGAGAATGGCTACCGTCTCTGCTGCTTTTTTCTTTTTATTCAGTCCAGGACCCCATCCAAGTGAATATACCACCCACAGTCAGGGTGGGTCCTCCCTCCTCAGTTCGCTCAAGCTATAAAACTTCTGAGTTGTGGTCAGAGGTTTGTGTTTTTGGTGCTCCTAGATCCTTGATTCTAGATCAAGTTAACTATCGTTATTAATGAACACAGTGGTCTTTCTGCTGTCTCTCTAATGGATCTCAAACTTGAACCTGCCTCTTTCTGGTGATTTACTGCTGGTCAAGCCATTTGACCAGCTGTGGCTGTTGATGACCCTTAAAGATCCAGTCTTTGCAAAACAGCAAACCTGTATTTGCCTCCTTGGCTCTGTCCAGGGTCCTGCCTCCTCCTATCACCCTGCTGCAGCCAGGAGCTCTCTCCTCCTCACCATGGTGCCCACCCTGACTCCATTGATGCCTGTGCTATGGTAGTTCTTTAGATGTTCTAATAGCTACAGCCTTCTGCACCTAGGCAGTGCTAGGGACTAGGGCGTCCCAACAGTCCCCCCCCCCCTTCTAGCCTGGCCTGCCGACACTGAGGATTCAGTTATCTTTCCTGGCACACTCTGCCGATTTCATTCACAGAGAATTCTGGTGCAGTGCAAATCACCAGAGAGGTTTTGCCACATTCATCCCCTAGCTTCAGCTTCATATCACAAAGTGTCTATATTAGGGTTTAAGGAGCAAGGTGAGGAAGGTGCAAAGAGACACCTTATCCATGATGGAAGCAGCAGGACAGGTGGCAGCTGAGCTAGTAAGACCCCCACCAGAGCACATTCTCAAGAGTTCAGAAGGCAGACTGACACAAAGGTGGCCTCCAGGCTGTAAAGTACAAGTATTCATTCTCAAAAGGCAGATCATGGATGGTTTTCCTCAGTGTGGAGCTGAGCCATGTGAGAGGCAGGTGGTATTGGTGGCCGAAGGTGATTCTAGGATGGCCCTGCCATTCAAATGATTGTGAGAGGCAAGGCTCTGTGCTGTCTACTGCAGAGGAAAAGACATGGTCCTTGTGGATGTCTGCTTCAGAGTGTGTGTTTTCCCTGAAGATGCTAACATGAAGCCCACAGTATGGGTGAGATCTGATATGATAAAATACTAAATAGTAATCCTTCTTTGTAATTCTTAGCGTGTGCCTTTGAGTGGCTCATGAGAATCCATGGGAACTAAAAGCCTCAGCTCCTGAAAAAACCCACATCCCTCTTAAAGCTGGCCAGGCTTGAAGCAAGCATGCTCAGGTTGTGCCTTCAAAACCCAACATTTAACACTCCATCTTCCCTTGAAATGGTACACACAATCCAAGCCTGAGAAAAACAGGCTTTGGGAAAAGACATGGATCTTTCTGAGTATGTGGGATCTTCTCTAGGAACCTGTATGTATCATAAGGAGTGTGAACACTGCACCTGTTCAAGAGTTGGTGTAGACTCTGTGTGTGGAACATCACCTGCAATGAGCATTCTAGAAACAGAGAGCAAAGGTGACAGGGGTCACTTGACATTTGGGAGAATATTTAAATTGTTTATTTTTAAGTATCTGTAAGAAGTACTCCAATTAAGACATAACTATTTTGCCAGAGTGAACTTCCCTCTCTGGAAATGGCCTGAGGTGACATCTTGGAATTCATGTCCACAAGACACAGAGGTCTGACAGGCACTTTTAGAATTGGGAACAGTGCTACAACAGACAGTTCAGTCTACACAGAAGCCCAGGACACATGTGAGTTCACACAGAGTGGAGCAAACATGAGTCTATTTCTGCACTGACCTCAAGACACATGGATCACACAGTCTTCTCTTATTTACTCTTGAAACACCAGTTAACATAGCAAAAGGGTACTGTTGATATGCAAAATCCAGATGCATTGCTTAGGTAGGTAGATATTGTGAAGTTAAACTAGAGGAATATGTAGAAATCAGAACTGGACAGAAAGAGAGAGTCAGACTAGCCCTGAGTTGAGTATGTTTTTGAACCCCTGATCCTCTTCTTCCAACCCTTAAACACAGGGATTACAGGTATTTGCTACCACACCCTATTTACTCCTCCCCTTCCTTTGAGACAGGGTTTCTCTGTGAAACAGTTCTGACTGTCCTGGAACTTACTTTGTAGATGGGGCTGACCTTGAACTCCCAAGGATCTGCCTGCCTCTGCCTCCTGGAGTACTGGGTTTAAAGGTGTGTGCCACCACTGCCCGTCTATGTACCCTTTTAAAATTGACATAGTTATACCATTCAATTTATTTAACATCATTATAGCATGGCTTAAGTTTTCCATTTTATTGTTTTCTTTTTTTCTTTTTCAGGCGTCTTCTCCCCCACTTTTTTCCCTTTCTGCCTACTTTGGGTGGCTCAAACGTTTTATTTCTAAGAGGTTCATTTCAATGTATGTATTTAGTTTAGTTTCCTTTTGTCTTATCTATTAAGGCTCATCAGTGCTTGTATTAGTTACTGGAGAATTTCGTTCAACAGTTTGTGATGACACTCACCCGTCTTTCTCTGCCTCTTCCCAGATGCATCCCTTACTTCTTACCCAACTTTTGGTCTCTTTTTCCTCATTAAGGCTGATTTGTTCAACCCAAATATCACTGGGTACATTACTGGAATGTGATGAATTTAACAGGGGCTACACTGTTAATGAAAACTGGCCTCTCCTCCCACTCCAACTATCAGCTGTATATTGGCTCTTCCATGAGTGTTGTATCTTCATGTCTAACTTCCCTTTCTGCTTGACTTTGATTGGCTTGGGCTCACAAGGGACTTGTCCATGCCCTAGCAACAACTGCTATTTCCTACTTTAGCAGCCCTGTTGTGTCCAGAAGCAGTTTCCTTGCTGTCATTTACTACCCATGACTCTTACATTTTTCTCCCGTCTTTTCTGCAGTGATCCCTGAGTCTTTAGGGGACAGCGTGTATATATGCTCCATCTATGATGGAACATTCTGCAGTCTTTTAGTTCCTGACTCTTGGGCAGTGGCCGATATCTGTGCTACTCATCATCTACCACACACAAAATTTTCTCTGATAAAGACTGAGTAATGCCTTACTTTATGGACACAATGTTAAGAAATTAGGAGTTCATTTAATAGTACGTCAGAATAATAGCAGCAGGTTCTCACCTGGAGTCTGTGACTTTTCTATTTGTAGCTTCTTGGTTGCAATAACTGCTGCAAATATGGGTCTCATCTTGTGGAATGAGCCTTAAATCTAATTCAGAAAGTGGCTGGTTGCTCCCATGATGTCCATGCCACTGTTGCAGCAATAGCATGCCTCCTCAGGTCGGTTATTAATGTAGGATTTATAACTGGGGGAGACTGATGACTTTAACCCTCTAGTGGCACACATAGCAACTTCTCACACTATGAAGCTAAAGTATGGATGAAACATCTAAGTGAGTAATCTCTTGATTGCTCTGCTTTAGAACTCAAGGATTTGGTATCTTCCGTAATAGGAGTCTTGCCATCAACTTTTAGAGTGTCGTCAAGAACGTTTATGTGCAGGCTAGTCTTAGGTCACACAAACTAGAGTTATCTGAAAGGAAACCTCAAATGTGAAAATTTTCTTAATGAATGATTGATAGGGGAGAGCACAGTACATGATCAGTTATACCATTCCTGGGCTGATGGGCCTGGGTTCTGTAAGGTATCAGGTTGAGCAGGCCACGTGAACAAGTCAGCATACAGCACCCTTCCAGTCTCTGCATCAGTTCCCTCCTGTTTTCAGGTATCTGCTTTGTTTAAGTTCCCACACTGGTTTTCTTCAGTAATGAACTATAATGTAGAAGAATAAGTCTAATAGATGTTTTCCTTTCCAGTATGCTTTTTGTCAAAGTGTTCTGTCACAGGAATAGAAACCCTAACTAGAGACAATTATTAATAGCTTGAAATGTTTTGGGGGGGCATCTTTGAAAAATCACTGGCCAATAACTCCCAAAGAAATATGTAATTCTTGGATTGTGTTTTATTGTGTTGTGATCTGCATGCCAATATGATCCACTATTTATTAGGTTGATGTAACAACTCAGTAAACAATAAATATTTCCACTGTAAGCTTTATGATTCAGGTTAGTTTTTACCACAATTCAAGCAAAGAAAGGACAAAAAAACTCAATTTTGCATCCTCACTCTCTTGTAGTAGCATATTGGAGAAGCTGAGAAAAGAGGACACCTGGGACTTGCTGGACAGCCAGCCCAGTCTACTGGACGAATTCTAGAGAACTGAGAGACCCTGTCTCAAAAACACAAGGTAAATGACAGCTGAGACACAATTCCTAAAGTTATCTCTGGTCTCCACATGTGCCCACACTCATGTGCCTACACATGTACACACAGCCCCTGTACACACTCTCACACACATTTGCCCACACACAAGCACACACACTCCCTCTCACATCCTCTCTTTTATAAGGTGAACAATTCATTGGATTTTAGTACATTTGCAAAGCCACACAGCCATCACTACTCACACTAAAACGTTTCTCATCACATCAAAAAGAAACTGCCCATTCTTAATTCTACGACTTTTAGAACTTCGGAGGTCATTGGCATGACCATGTTATTTGTTGAGGAGCCCCTAAGACGTCTGTAGGATCTGTAGTAGCTACATTGAAATGGGATTTTTTTCCTATCAGAAATTGTAGAACTAACAGATGTCTACAACGTGAACATCCAGCTGGCTAAAGAGAAGCCATTCTGCTCTCTAGTGTGTACTGTGACACAAAATGGCAGTTGGAGTGTAGAGACATTATGTATGCTGCCTGTGAGTCTCTTGGAGGCCAGGAAACTCAAATATGGTGAAAAATATTATCTTGATAAATACTAAGTGTGTAGGAAATGCCATTAATCTAAGAAAGCATGCCGTCCAGCTACCAATCACAATTATAGATTATCTATTCAAGCATCCCTGAGAGTGTGTTCTCTTTGCCTTCCTTCCCTGAGCTATGAGAGAATTAATTTAATTCAAGTTTTGTCTCATAATTTCAAGTCAGACCACCCTCTGGGCATCAATCCCAGGCTGGCTTTATCAACAGCAACACAACTCTGACAGTTGAAGCTTGCATCTAAAAACACACAGTGAGGGAAGCTTTCAAAAAGGAGCCAGACATTGACTTTCAAAATAGCCCTGTCTATTGCATGCAATCTTGATAAACTGAATTTCCCATAAGGGGCTTGCTGGGTGGGTGACTGATAGCAGAGCTGTCTTTCCTGGGGAAAAGGTGGCATCTCCGGGTTACATCAACTCACGTTCTTTGAAAACAAAAGTGTAAGTGAAAGGCACAAGTTAATCCTCTGCTGTGGTGCTGTGGCCTGGGAGGATCCTTCCCTCCTCCTCTCTTATGGGAGAAGTCAGGGCGTTCACACTTGGGATTACTGTGGGCTTGGCTACTGCTTTCATGGTGTCTTTGTGATGTCCTGTCCTTCACTAAGCTGCCTTGTTCCCAAAAGCAAGGGGAATCATGAGGTTCCTACCTTTTTATTCAGAATAAAATCTTTATTTGATAGAACATTGGGACAGGTGCTCGGGATCAGTTCTGTTAGCCCAGCACAATTAGGGTCCCTTCTGCTATGGCAAAAGGCTCAGTGGCCACTGTTCCTGAAGGAGAAGTCTCTGCCCACAAGGAGAGAATATATGCACAATTTCCTTACTAGACAGTAGTTACGAAGAAAGCCAGAGACTCTGACTTTCTCTCTCTCTCTCTCTCTCTCTCTCTCTCTCTCTCTCTCTCTCTCTCTCTCTCTCCTTCCCTCTTCCCAGGAGATGAAGAGTGACCAACCTATGCTTCATGACTCTCCCTTAGCCCTTGCACAGACCTGCCACGGCAGCTTGGCCACATGTTTAAGGAGAGTTGTGAGTACAGCACAAGCTTCATGTGGCCCAGCTTGCTGACTCTGTTTCCTCCTTAGTATCAGTCCTGCCATGGTTAGTGTCTAAGAGAGCCTGATTACCCCAAGGATAAAATACATGCGGTGGAGGACCAACCACTATCAAATGTTCAACACCGTAGCTGTTGGGGAGACATGGAAACCATTTTGGTATTTCATCTCACCGCAGTCAGAAGGTCTAAAATTCTAAGATTCTAAAAGCAGAAATGTGACAAATGTTGGTATGTAGCTGGGGAAAGAGAAACACTGATTCCTTGCTGGTGGTGGTGAAAGCTGGTGCAGCCACTGTGGAAATCAGTATGGCTTTCCTCAAATGCTGGAAATAGATCTCCCATAAAATCCAGCTCTACCTCTCTTAGGCCAATACTCAAATGGCTCTATCTATATCCTAATGCAGAGGCGTCTCATCATCCATGTCCGCTTTTGCTCTATTCATAGTAGCCAGGAACTGAAAACAGCCTAGATGTCCATCAGCTGATGAATGAACAAGAAAAATACTGGGCATTTCCATAATGAAATGCTGTTTGTCCATTAAGAGAAATGAAATTCACAAGTGTAGGGATGGAAGTCAAAACAAAAATTCTGAGAAAGGTAACCCAGAGCCAAAAGACACATGATATGTGTGTTTATCATTTGGAATATCTATTGCAGTCAGGTGATAGTAAAAAAGTCGTGCTTGGGGGGGGGTTAAGGTGTAGAGGTGGAACCCAGTGGCATAAAAGCATAAAGGGGAATAATGGATTAGGGATGGTTAAAGGGGGCAAGGAATAGACGGGAAGGGCAGAAGAATACAGGGAGGGATTAACACCACTAAAGACCTTTCAAAAAAAGTGACATAGAAACTTATAGCTATCAGAGCTTCCTAAAACATACACACACACACACTAGAAAGAGTTTAAGTGGAGCTACCCTATAACAAGGCAATAATTGTCCCACTAGCCACCACAGGGCAACAAAAAGAAACTCAAGTGCAGGTTTCTTTTTCTTAATTTAGAGTTGTTAGACAATGAGCTCCTGTAGACCCACACACACATTACAATTTTCGGTGAATGATGTTGGCTATCCTCCAGACCTTGATGGTAAGACTTATTTAATAAGATACTATGTAGCCAAGTAATAGAACATGGAGGAACCAAGTTGGTACTGACTCAAAGCATTATTTGTATTGGATACCTTTCATAGTTCTGAAAGGTGTTGCACGTGCTACTAGAGACTAACAATTCATCACTAGGAGCCAGCATTGAAGTCTGTGAGATACAATAGCAACCTTCCCTGCAAGAGTGGCATGCATGTCATGGGTATAATCAACCACTTTATGGTTTGAGTTGAGGTCCACTTCACAAGATGAAGCCCTTACCTGGCACCATTATCATGACCAAGAACCCATGACTAGACAGTTCCTAGGTGAAAACTTATTGGTATGACTCTGCTACATGAATTAATATTAAAACCAGCTTCGAATGAATTTTTTATTGATTTTTATTGAGTTCTATATTTTTCTCTGCTCCCCTCCTTGCCTCTCCCCCTGCCCCTTCTACTCCGCCAAGGTCTCCATGCTCCCAATTTACTCAGGAGATCTTGTCTTTTTCTACTTCCCATGTAGATTAGATCTATGTAAGTCTCTCTTAGTGTCCTCATTGTTGTCTAAGTTTTCTGGGATTGTGTTTTGTAGGCTGGTTTTATTTGCTTTATGTTTAAAAACCACCTATGAGTGAGTACATGTGATAATTGTCTTTCTGTGTCTCGGTTACCTCACTCAAATAATGTTTTCTAGCTCCATTCATTTTCCTGAAAAGTTCAAGATGTCGTTATTTTTTTTCTGCTGTGTAGTAAGTACTCCATTGTGTAAATGTACCTCATTTTCCTTATCCTTTCTTTGGCTGAGGAACATTTAGGTTGTTTACAGGTTCTGGCTATGACAAACAATGCTGCTATGAACATAGTTGAGCATATGTCATTGTGGCACGATTGAGCATCCTTTGGATATATACCCCCAAATTTTTATACCCATAGTGGACTACTCAACCTTCACCAGAGAAGCTTGTTTTTGGTAGATGGGGACAATAGGCTCACTGCTGGCCAACATACAGAGACTCCATAAGCATAACTCTAAATGGGAGAGTAATATCACATCTATCCTTCCAGGGCTTAGAGATCTTTGTGAACGGTTTGGAAAGTTTGTAAGACCCAGAGGTGGTGAATGGCCACAAAACAGTGGTGTTTCACATACACAAAAAGGGAAGTCTCAATGTCTGTGAGAGTGGGCACAAGATCTGAGTAGCTCACAGCAGACAGAAATCACAGCGTTGAAGGAAGAGGAGCACCAAGTCCCGCCCATAGCCGAGGAGCTATCAGCAATCTCTAGCTGTCAGAATAATGAACGTCAGCTTTCTTTAAGACCGTGTCCCTTGGTAGGTAACCCCTGTCCAGTTGAAGGCCACACACTCAAGAGTGAATGAGCAGCACAAATTGGACTGTGTAGATTCTAAAGACACATGAGGGTACAGAGCTGGAAGGATAGGGAGGTGTTAAAAGGGCAAATAGGATCGAATTTTAGTGAAGGAAATTCCTATAGAATGAATGCAACATCTTTAACAGGCAGAGACATTATAGTCAATATGATCTATGTGGCTGGCACTATGCAATCATGAAGACCTGAATTTGATCGTCAGCACCAATGTAACCAGATCAGGTGCAGTGCCATGCACTTGTCATCCCAGGCAGAGAGACAGAAGGATCTGTGGATCCCCCTAGGCCATCAGCTTTAAGTTCTTGTCAAGCTATAGGCTAGCCTTAAAGCCAAGGACCACAGCTGAAATTTTCTCTGACCTCCATCTGTGTGTGTCACATACATGGAGCTGCATGTAGATGAATACACACACACAAACACACACACACACAAACACAAACCCACGTACACACACACACACAAAACCCATGTACTCAGTATATACAATAAGACAGAAAGGTAAGAGACCCCGTGAAGAGAAGGTGAATTCTACTTCAATGGTGCTCGAAAGTTTAGACTGTGTGGGTTCCCCACTGCTTCCCTTTGGAATGCACAGGAGGCCTGAAGACACATTTGCACGTTAGAGTTGCTGCTTTCATTAAAGACTCAGTTTAAAGAGAAGTCTTCATTATGTGACCATAAAATAGAAATCTCAATTTTCGTCCTCACAGTGCCTGGGGACCCAAGCAGATGCTCTGTAGCACTTTGTCACAATACAGAGCACACCAGTGCAGCGTAAAGGGTACTGGGAAGTGATGTCTGCAGGGCTGTGTGCTGGCTGCCGCCTGATCCCGCCGCGGTCTGGCAACAGATGGGACTTAAGTTGCTGTTAAGCTTCCATCTCCATTCCCTTTGATGCACAGCTCCAAAGACAGCGTTAAGAGAACTTTCAAAGCTAACTTTCCGGGTGGCTGAAGTGCGTAACATTAAGGACGTATCACAGTAAAGCATGAGAAATACTTAGATACGCCTTTTATGTGTCATCTTTGGGGGACTAGATTATGTTCTGGCTTTTATAAGCAAAGCTGTTTTCTAAATAATGTGTTTGTACACCCCGGGCTCTACCATCATTTCTTACGATTTCACCCTTTCCCCTGAACCCTGATGGGGGTTTCGTGATGAAAAGGCTGCAGAGAAAGGGTGGTCACTCAAGTCTGTGATGCTCAGCTATGGGGTGTTTTCTGCATTCACAAGCAGCCTCTGGGGATGGTGGGTGCATCTGGGAGCTGAAGAGCCAGCCACAGACAGTTGCCCTTCCTGAGGCTCACATCTTCACCAGGTCAAAGTGCACACAACAGCATTCAGGAGCCTGGGTTGAAAGGCTATCACAGCAACTCTGAGACCACAGCAAGGTACTGGGTGTATCTCTGTTTCATGTTTCATCTCCATTAGTAAATAAAAATATTTACCCCAGGCTATGATAGACAAATATCTCTGGAGCACCACAGTGTGCCTTTGTGAATGTAACAAGGACTGTTCCATGTGTCTGTGTGTGTTTGCATACGTTGAAACACGCATATGAAATTGCCAAATATTTCAGAAGTTTCCCATTTCTCATTTCATGCGTTTTCCTCAAGGATAGTCCTCTCCTTCTGTGACAAATGTCTCATTGACTAAAGCAGCACCATGAGAAGAATCCAGATATTCTAATCAGTTACGTCTTGCCCAGGCTGCTTTTTATACAGTTCTGTTGACGCCCATGGGGATGGATGAGCCAGCGTGTCATTGTGTGTGTGTTATAGGCAACATCAATGAGCCTATTCCTTTTATTCTTGGATGGGATGTAAACCCAGAGTATGCCTCTTGGTTTTGGAATTGTCTCTTGGCAATGTTCTGTATCTGCCCATGTGCTGACATGAAGCCCTTCATGTTCAGAAAGCAAAATATACAGCTCTCCTAGCTCGAGACTATAGGTGTGTGTGTGTGTGTGTGTGTGTGTGTGTGTGTGTGTGTGTATAAATGATTGATCTGAGAAATTTGGTGAGATCAGAGTGGGCAGGGGAACTGGGTGTCTACTTTGGGACAATCAGATATTTTCTATCCAATGTGCCTTCAGCTCCAACCTGCCCCATGTGTCCATGCCAAGGAGGCAAAGGTTCCTTGATTCAAATGTAAATCTAGGTGGATATATATGTACACCTTTCAATATGTCTATATTTTCTCTGTAAATACCTGTGTGCACAGACTGAGTTAGTGTATTTATAACGTGTGTGTATGGTATGTGTGTATTCGTGTGTGCATGCGTGCATGCATGTGTGTGTATGTGTGCATGTGTGTGTATGTGTGCGTGTGTGTGTATGTGTGTGTGCGTGCGTGCATGCATGCGTGCGTGCATGTGTGTGTGTGTGTAACTCAGAGGACAAGTCTGGATGTCATTCTCCACTTTCTGATGTACACTGCAGTGGATGCCAAGGCACTTGAGCAAGCATTTCTGGGGATTCTCCTACCTCCGCTCCTCACTTCCCCACAGGAGCACCTCCATTATTGGCATGCACTATTATGACCTGTGACAAACCTCACACAGTTTCTGAGATTTGAACTCTGATCCTCAAACTTGCATAGTCATCACTTTATCTAGCGAGTTCCCAGTCCGTGATTGATATTTTCCTCCACATCAATATATATAGATACAACATGCACACATAAAGTATATATATATATATGTGTGTGTGTGTGTTGATATATAAATATATATACATATACATATATATGTTAAGTCAATATCTGTATCTATAGCATCGATGCAGTCTATGCCAGTACCTGTGTCTAATCTATCTACATAGGTATGTGATTATGAATATCAGTATCAAGTTCCTTGCTCGCACCTTTATGTGCTGTAGCGATCTAACATAGGCCTCGGTGTCTACGTCTACACAGGCAGTACCTGCACCTTAACCTGCATCCGGCTATGTCTGTTCCATCCCTACAGCTGCACTCACTTCAGGAACGTTATATTGATCCAAATCATCCATGGAAAGGGCCACTGGTTTCTTCTTAACAATTGACCCTTGAAGAGATGTTTTATCTCCTTAATATTGATTTTGGGGAAAGTAGAATCCTAAAGAGGCAAGGGATGATGCCTGCACCTGGAGACTAATTACCCCGGTGAATGTGATGTGTGTGAGGTCACGCCACCTCCACTCACCTGGGTTTTAGAGCAGAGTTAGTTCAGGCTTGCTTGTGACTCGCCCTGAGTCAGCTCACCATGCTGTCCCAAGACTGGGGTGGCTGCTCCCTCTTCCCCAGTGCATGAAAGGCCTCTCTGTGCTGTCTGTGGGGCTGTGAACTCTGATTCCTGCTGCCCTGGAAGCTTGGAAATGCAGTCAGCAGGCTGTCACTTCAAAGGAGAGGAAACTAGGGGAACACCAAGACTTTTCCTTTCTGCAAGGACTTTTCTTGGTGAAATTACTTCTCCCTCTCTGTAGAAATCAGGATTGATTCTTGGAGCCTTTTGTGTCTTTAATCAACAAGTTTGTATGTCAAACCCAGTTGTTTTAAATGGGATGCTTTATTAGCAAAAGGGATAACTGATGTTTGCACCCGCAACTCGCGGGAGTTTGAGGAAGTCCCCAGCCAAGAGGCCCCCTTTCCTTGTACAGAAAACCCTCATCTGTAGCCTTCTCTCTTCATTTTGTCATTTGATCCTGACCTTCGTGGGACAAAAAAAGTCTGGTGTTAACTCAGTTTTTCTGCAAACAGGGACTGTCTGTGTATTATGTGGCAAATATTGATTTTTAAATCATGGCAGCTCAGCAAGCCCTGCTGGTCCCTTCCCCCGCCACAGAAACCATTTTCTGCCTCTCGCCTGCTTTGAGATGGCAACGTTTCTTCTTTTGAAAAGACCCAACACTTCTAATTGTATTTATTTATGTTATAGCCAGGATGACATCATGTCGGGGACAGAGCACAGAAGAGAAGTACTGTTCCCCCCTGACAGCGACAGTGACGGTGCTCATCCGATTTTCCCAGGAGCTGTGGCTCAGTCTCTGTCCAGGATGAGGTCTGCTCAGGCTCCTGGTCCCAAAGGACAAGTCACGGAGAGGCCAGGCAAGGTGCAAGGTCACTTGTCTAGCTCTCATCTCTAGACCATTGCATACGTTGTTTCAAGAAGCATGCAACTTTGATCTGTGATGTGAACTTCCGTCACGCTTCCCTTCTCCAAAAACAGCAAGGCTATCAGAATCAGGAAGAATAGAGCAACGGCAGCCCCACCCTTCTCCCCAGCGCCCATTCCGGTGGTGCCAAGGCAACGTGGCGTTTTCATGGTACCTTAAATATCCCATTTGCCGTTGGCTCCTCTGAGGCTGATGTGATTGTAGGCACATTACTCCCGAGGCTACAGAGACTAGCTCATCCCCATCCAGCTGACTTTAGCATAAAAGTAAAATCAAATCATAGTGATGAAATTTTATCTCACCCTCTTCATTCTCCATGAGAGTTAATAACAGGAGGCATGCCCCTCCCTCTCTCCCTAAGTAGCATAAGAGATATGAAATTGAAATTAGCACGTCTCCTGAACCATTAGATCCCAAGTAGTTATCACTAAATTGACTCAAGGGTGAGTGTGGTGCTAGAATCCTCCGTATTGCAGCTTCATTATAAAAGTGTGGATGGTTTTCAGCAAGAAAAAAAGCAAAGGACACCCGTATGGAGTAACAAGGGAGAAGCTATGAGAAGACGATGATCACTAGTCAACGTGATGGGAACCGCTTGCCCGCCCTGGGCACCTTCTGCTCCGTGCTCTAGGCTCAGCCTCATTGGCTACAGAATTGCTATGAGAAGTGACACTAGGGAAGGGGGCCATCCTGTCGACAATGCAAGTTGATAGCTGTGCAGGTGGACGTAACGGGTAGGGAACACCCCATATCTGCCGAAGGATCTAGTGCCTGGTGGATGTGGAGTCCACCGGAGAAAGAAAACCAAACGGAAAAGCATTCCAGGAGATGGGAGAGATGTCCAATAGAAAGAAACCTTTCCAGGGATAGGGAAGGGATCCAGGAAGTGCCACAGGGTTCACATTGAACAGGAAACAAGGCTACTTGAGAGATAGGGAAGTATTTTGGAATATTAAATTGAGGAGTTTGATCTGAGTCCACAAACTGACTTATGCCTCAATGGGCATTCAAGTGTGCTTGACTGGAGACGCATCAGCCACCAACCTGCCTGTCCCAGAGTTTCAGGCAGCCACTGCAGGGCTAAGAAAATGCACGAGGCCTTTGGCAGTCAGCACTGGAAGATGTGACAACCCCAGACTGTGAGCTGTAGCTCCAGAAAATGTTGTATTTTGCACAAAGACTCACTGGGCTGGTTAGAGAGGCAGCAGAGAGAAGGTTAACGTTCTGTGGAACAGCTAAGATGGGAGATATCTCTGGAAGATGTGTCCTAGTTCCCAAGAGCATGTCCCCAGAAGCAGAAGCAGAAAGCCCCATGTAGCTATGCTCACAGAGAGGGATGCAGGCAACTCACTAGGGTATTCCAGCATGATTTAGGCCTCACCATAATTTGGGGCTTTGTGATTCATTAGGGTTTCAACCATGTTCTGAAAGCCCACCAAAAGTCTTCTGTGAAGAAACCAAATCACACTACAGACAAAAGCCACGTAAGGAGAAGAGTGTTCTCAAAGTCAAACCACCGCCAAGCCCACAGCTCTTCTCTTTGTGAGTCAGTAATAGCAGGAGGTCTGCAGCCCATAAACTGGACCACAAGGAGAAGGTGCCTCTCTCTCTGGACTTGGTTCTGAAGACAGGGCTACCTGTCCCACACTGGAAGAAGGCTGGGCCATGGAGAGAGCATTCCTCAGCCTGGGTTACTCTCAAGTATTCCCTGAGCTTTGAGTGGAACTCTGTAGGTCACTGTCGGCTAGCATCATGACATCACCTTGGGGGATTATGACAGTTTAAAGAATGTAAAAGCCCAAGGGGTAGGTGAACCCAGAGGTATCATGGACCACAACAGAAAGGCTCTGCCCCTTGACCAGAACCAACTGACCAGCCCCTCATTCTTCATACCTATAGCCAGCGGCAGAGACATCACTGAAAACAGCTGGAGGAGAACAGGAAGAGGAATAACTCTCTGGACTCCATGGAAGCCGAAAGACATGCTGTGGGATTTGTTACAGGAAATTTCACACCTGAGGCACTTCACGGTTTGTCTCACTTGATTTCTACACAATCCCAAGTAGGGCCAGGCAAGGATGGTTTAGCAAAGCCTTGGGGAGGGATACAACTTCTGGTGGGCACTTTAGCTTGTGTGTGCACAGACACATCCGATTGCTAGGAATTCACCACAGCTGTCTCGATACACACATGATACGGCTCTGAAGGAGAACCCTGTCATAGAACCCCGGAGAATGAGTCAACCCATGTACTGTAGGAATTTACATAAAGTTACTAATTTTGCATATGGACACGCTCACATGTATGTGTGTATAATCCACATATATGTTCACATGTGTGTCAAAGCTGGAGGATGACCGTGGGCATCATGTATCAGGTAGCTCTTTCTCTTTTTGTTGGTTTCCCACCCCCCACCCCTCCAGTCTCTCTGCTCCTCCTTCCCCCACTCCTAACGCCAGTGCACACTCTGTTGGAGTTTGCGCCGTGGTCTCCCCCACCTCTTTCTACCAATGCTTCTTTTCTCCAGTCTTGACTAGAGAAGGTCACACACCTGAGAGGATGGGGGCAGAACAAACTGAACGTGTGGGCTTAGGATAGTAAAAAGACAGCGCAGAGTTGGTGGGTAGGGAAGAAGTAGGGGATATGATCAGAACATACTACATGAAACCAATTAAAACTGAGAGGTGGAAAGAAAGCTAACCATCCCCCTTGTGATGTCAGCTCCTGTGTGGACGCTGGAGCCCAGCTGGGAGAAGGGGACCCACTGTATTCTACTTTTCTCCTCCTGTTTAGTGAACAGCTGCTCACCCAGAACTGTTGTCAATACTCAACAAAAACGAAACGCTTCCTGTGTAGAAACCAAGCCAGAATTTGCAGAATGGCTTTGTGTCTGCTGGCTTTGGAGCACTCTCGTTGGGGCTTTGACTGCATTAACAAGTGATGTGCCAGGAAGGAAATGCGAGTGTTGTCGTCTCTCTAGCCTTTTTCAAAGGAGAACTTCCACAGAGAAGTGAGAATGAGCATTTCTCTCTCGTATAACTTGTGTGAGGATGGCGAAGGACAGGGAAGCAGAAGCTCTTCGCTATGGATACAGGCAGCCTTAGTGAACAGACTCTGAATGTCCATTATGAAAATTGTGGCTTTCAGAGCTCAGGAAAGGCTGTGGTGTACAGGAATGGCTCTGAATCACTTCTGATAAATGTTCCCTTGAAGTCCTACATGGTGCTTAGGCCCCAGATGATGCTAAAGAAGCACCGCCATGGAAGGATTGAGGCCCTGGGGACTTGCACTTGGAACTGATAATGGAAACCCAGCGTCTTTCTCCATGTCTCTTAGCTTCCCTACCACTATGACATGAGCTGCCTTGCCATGACCTCAAGAATGCAAACACGTGAGTTGGAACAAAAGTCTTGTGGGAAAGACACATGCAAAGAGTCAAGCCACTTACAAAAGATACTTCGATCCCCAGTCCACAATGAAAGCATTATCTCTTCTCATTTGCCAGGAAGCACAGAACATATCACATGTGGAAATTTATCATTTCCTGTGAATGTCAGTTGGGGTATCTTCTTTTGAAACAGCAATTGGATTGGGTGGTCATGGACATGCATTTAGACAGGAATGTTAACTCCTCCCCAACAAAAGTCTCTTCCTGTCACATGACCCACGACTCATGCTTTCCTTCAGTTTCCTTGATTTTGAACTCTGAGAATGAACTCTGACATGCTGTGGGGATTAAAGACAGGGGACATTGTCTGCTGTATTTCTCCTTCCCATGTTTCCTCCTCCAATCTAATAAAAGATCTCCCGCAGATGACCAAATCCCGAGGAAACTGGCCTTGTCTCTCCACTCCCATCTCTTCCTCCACTTTTGCTCTGCGAGACCCTCAAACTCCCCCAGAGCTGCCCTCCTTCCGTTTCCTGAGAACATCAAGCTCTTTGCTTCAGAGCAGAACCCTGTGCTCATTCTTCTGTTTAGTATTCTTTGCTTTCCACATTTCCAGGACTTCACTTCAGGTCATTTCCCACCAACCCCAGAGTTAATTTTCCCAGTCTCTCCCTCTCAAAATAGGGTCTATCCTTTATAAGGGATTTTAATAAAACACCACCTTTTCCTCCACAAGATGCCTGTGGCCATGGTGAAGAAACTGAGTGGTAGACCTCACAGGGCACAATATCTGATTTACCCCAACTCAAAGTCTGTGGGTACATCACAGTGTGCACACTGAGCCCAGTGCCAGAGACCAGGGGGGCATTATGCAGGGGTGATGGCGGGAGGTTGTGACTGGATATGGAGCTCAGAAGCTGGAAGTGTGGGATGTGTGGGATGGATGGATGGATGGATGGATGGACGGACGGATGGATAGATGGATGGTTGTGAGTGGAAACATGGAAAAGCAGGTGGGTGGGATGCAGGGTGTCTGAGCTGATGCACAAGTTGGGAGTTTAGGATGAATCTGGGGTGCTTTTTAAATAAACAAGAAATGTTTTAGAACTTTTGTGAGCTCTCAATCCTAAGCAAGATGAGAGGACAATTCACCTTTGTTCTGTATTTATGGATTTCCTTCACCTCCTTCTAATTTAATTTCATTTCTGTGCACATTGGAGCAAATACTTTTGAGAATGGAGCAGCATTACTTTAGGAGTATTATCTTAACATGCAAGTGCACTATTATTAAAAAGTAGCCATTAATTCCCCTTCACAAGCCAGCTCCCACAGAGGCTCTTTTGACAAATGGTGTGAGCATGCAGGACTTCTGCCTCCTTGCTGGCTCTTGCTGGGAGGACTCTGGTGAGTGTCGAAAGCCAGTTTCCATCTGTGTGGATGCGTGTGAGTAGGAGCGAGGAGCCTCCTCCTCCCAGGTCTGTCTCGTGCATTATCTCAGCCAGCCACAGTTCAGATCCTTATCACCGACTTAGGCTTGTGGTGTTTTCATCTCTCCTTTAGACAGACTTTTTTTCACCCTTGGATGACGGAGAAGGGCATCTTCAGGCATCCTCACCTCTCATATTGAATTGTGAATTTGTCGTGGTGGATTAGATTAATCAAAACAGCCTTAGAAGAAAAATCTCCACGGCATGCCTCTCTGACTCCAATAATTTCTGTCAAATTTTTAATATAGACGCGACTTCTGCAGCTTGCTCTCACACGCTGTTTTCCTGTATATTGTGCACTGTAGAGGCATTTCTCCCCATCTCAGCGGCTTGAGTTGAAGATGCTGTTTAAATGGATACCTAAGCGGGGAAGGATTTGAAAAGACCATGGCCCATGGAAGTGTTTGAAATTCAGAGTTGTTTTCACTCGAGCAAAAACACTTCAGCTGTCCCGCTCCACAAGACCTTGAAAACACATGGTGAGAAAATTTTGAAAATTCTCTGAATAATGAGCGGAGTTATAGACAACGAAAGGAGGTAAAAACACAACATGGCTAGTTTATGAGGTTTCTTTGTCCCTCATGGATTTCCAGCCAGATTTAAAAAAAAGTAGCTGGTAAAATCATATATGGGGAATACAAAATCATACTTAGAAAACAACTTGAAAAGCATTTTCCATTGTAGAAAATTCTTATCTTCCCTGCCAACACTCACAGAATTTTATGTCCATATTATTTTTATTTTAACTTTTGGAGGTACTTTTAAGGTTAAAGATAATCTTTTCCTTCCTACTTCAAAAGCCACAGATGTTTGTCCTAGAAATAATAGCTGTATTTGTAAGAGTGCTGTGAGATCACCTACAGCTGTGTCGCACAGACCTGGCTTCAACATTGGCGCTTAGAGTAATATGTGCGTGTATCTTTCTTTCCATGTGTATGTATGAACGGTAGTTTTCCACTTAGCAAATTCACATGCTCGTAAATTCGTCCTCACTGGTCCTCACGCACATGCCTATCATATAAAAACAATCTCCTTGGTCTTTCTGCATAATAACAGGGGATGAATGAGCACCTCTGGGGCTATGCCTCTAATACACATATCATTATCTCTTTAGAGAATTTTCTAGAAACAGAGTTGCTATGAGCTTGATACTCACACTCCCAAACAGGTAATTATGTCCAATTGTTCTCCAAAATGTTGCCTTTGTCTACACATGTGCCCTCAGTAAATGAGGGTTTCTTACTCCCTTCTTAATCTTGTCACCAACATTCATGGGAAACATTGTAAGTTTGAAATGTTTCATAGGAGAAAATTTAATAACAAAGTATCTTTCTAAATGCTGGGAATTCTTCTCATGAGAGAATTGATCTTTTAAATTTCTTCTGCTCGTAGTCACCTGGTTATGCTATTTATCATTTTTTAAAATTGTGGAGTTGGCTCAAAGAAAGAATCAAGCATATGTACATACACACATATAAAACACATGCCTGTAACCACCCTAAAATCCTGCACAACAGCCATCAGTTATTTTCTTTAATACGTGTGTTTGTAGGCATGTAAATACTGGGATAGTGAGGCGAGGGGAAGCCATGAGGTCATTGCACCCTGTCTCCTCCAGGAAGAAGAGGTAAAGAATAAAGAAACAGCGGAGCCTTGGAGCAGTGTGTGGAGAGGCCTGTGGAGGACATCTTCAGTCTTCTCTGCCACCCCTTCCCAGAGCAGATGTTGTAGGTCTGACCTCTCTCCTGGTGGTATCAGACTATAAGTCAGTTTAGATAGAAAATGCAAGCACAGAGCATGTCTAAAAGAGAAAACTACTTCTAGAACCCCACGAGCGTGTAGCAGGACAAGTCAATTGTGTAAACACCTCAGACTTTGATAAAAGAGAGCACTCAGAGCTGAGTCAAGGTCAAAGGAATGAAGAAGTCAAGGTCAAAGGAATGAAGAAGTCAAGGTCAAAGGAATGAAGAAGTCAAGGTCAAAGGAATGAAGTCAAGGTCAAAGGAATGAAGGTGGGATCACTGTTTCCATTACTGCCAAGGCTCTGCATGACCTTTGTGTCTCTGGTCTGCCAAAAGAGAGGAGAGAATGAGACGGTGGGAATTTTGTGCACTGGGCTTGGACAGAGAAAACACTGTAGCATCTTATTTAGACATCAGTCAAGGCCTCATCTAAGACAGGAAGGCTGGGAAGTGGACATGAGCTGTGGCCAGAGAGGATAGTATACTTCTTATGTTTCCAGAAACCCACACAATGGAGGTAGACAAAGACCATGTCAATTCTAAAGATGGACAGTGAACCAAAACAGTAACATCTTTTACACGAAGGCTATCTGTACCAACCATGTTTGTTTAGGCTGATTCTTAGCATCCTGGGGATGTTGCGAGGAATCTCAAAAAGCAGATCTTTGTCACAGAAAAATGGTTATGACCTAGCTTAGACGAGTATGCCTATGCCCCTTTTCAATTCTACATTTACAGCAGAAAATTTAGAATCCCCATGCCTGTTTCCATAATGACACTTTGAATAATAATATGTTAAAATAAGTAAGAATGAAAATATTCATTCTCTCTCTTTTGTGTGAACTTGAAGACGTTGTACGGGCCCTAGTGCTTGAGGAGTTCACTTCAAGGTTCATAATCATTACTAAACACAAAAGAAACAAAGTACGATGCACAGACATGAACAAATGAAGTCAAAATCATAGTGTTTGCATGAACACAGCCAAAAATTAAATGTGTAGATATAACTCTATCAAAATATATAAATAAAATATATAAATATATAAATATAAATATAAGAAAAAATATAAACCCTGATGAGAGAAACCGGTTGAAGATTGAAGTAAAAGAAGAGATGCGTCAGGCTCCAGGATAAGAAGATTCGATGCTGAGACGCAGCTTCTCCTGATTCAGTTACCCAAATCCCAAGAAATTATTTTGGCAATATCAATAAATTGATTTCACAGTCCATATGGAGAGCGGAATGACCAAAAGCAGCCAACACGATATCTCAGAGCAAGATGAATGATCTGATAGCCCTTGACTTTGAAGCTTCCGAGAAGGCTGCAGCCAGCGCATCCGTGAGATACTGGCGACCCAACACAGAAATGCGGGATCAATGAGAAACAGCGGAGGGCCCAGAAATAGACTCACGTGATTGTAATCAACTCATCTCCCGGGAAGACCGGGCCAGTGGAGTCAAGAGAAAACTCACATCTCAGGACACCTGTGTGGCCCCAAAGTGAATCTAGACATAATTCTCTCATCCTTTATAAAAACTGACTGAATATAAACCTCAGACCTAAATGGAAAATTACAAGTTGACATCGTAGGAAAAATATTCAAATGGCCTTGAATTAGTCAGAGGCTTCTTAATTTAATTACATATCATTTACAATAAAATCTGCCTCCCAGCGTTCTCTCCAGTTCACATCAAATCCCTTCCAGTCACCTTTATTTCCCAGTTTTATGTGCTCTTCTAGAAACCCACTGAGTTCACTTAGTGCTATCGGTTTGTACATGTGTGTAGCGCTGTGTGGAGTGTGAGTGGCCTTCCTCCTGCTCCCAGTCAACACCGTTTGCCAATAGTTTTATAAACAACTCAAAGTTGAGATCCATGAAAGGCTGAAATGGGCTTCTTTAGAATTTGAACCCGATGGCTTCATGAAAGTTACAAAGAATAAAGACAAGGGCACTGACTTGGATGACATCATTTCAATAGACACATCAGCTATAAGATTTATACCCAAAACTGAGAAACTGGACAATAAAAAAATCCTGACGGACATATACACTGAAGGCCTTAACAAGCACGGCACCCAGAGAGGGGATATCCATGGCATATCAGTGCACTGAAGGGTGCCCAGACTGAGTGATGACCTGAGAATGGGTGAGGACTGACTGGCTGGGGACTAGTTCACGTGAACACTGAAACACTAAACGCTGGCAACAGAAAGTGACAGAGAACAACCTCTTAGTCATTTCAAGTAGGAGTTCAGACTGCACCCCTGCTTTGAAAGGTAGTTTAGTAGTTTCGTGCAAAGCCAAACACATCATTGTCTTGGGGGGGGGGCTGTGATTGTTCTCCGTAGTAACTTTCAAACTGGGTAGGATAAAGGTCCAAACAGAAACCCCCACACAAAACACCTTTCTTCAGAATTTGAAAACAACCAAGTTGTCTTTCACAGGTTAAAGGCAAACAAATCCAGACAGTTGTCTATATTTCGGTGTTATCACAAGATGTCAAACCATGAAAGGACATGCGGTACCTAAAATACATAGTCCCACATGAAGGAAATCAATCAGAAAAAATTGTCTGACTACAATTATACGGCACTGGGTGAGATGGCAAGATGGACAGCCTGCCAGAGCACCCAGAAAGCTACAGAACATACAAAAGCAATGTGAACCCTAGTGCAGACAGGATTCTGGGTAACTAACTTACCCATCTGCATCCATCATCATACATGACCCATTTCATGAGAGAGGTTGGCAGTGGAGTACATGCTGCACACGTGGGAGCTGTTTGGAAATCTCCGTGTCTTCCAGTTTTCCTGTGGAACCCCACCCCTGCCCCGTCAAATAACATCTAAAAATAACCAACCTTTAGAAAAACTCCAATGAGGTCCTGTTGGTAGAAGGACATAGAGACTACCTGCTGTTAAGACACAAAGGAGAGGGTAGACCAGATGGTGGAGAGAAACCTGCAGATGTATACCATCTATCTCACAGAGCATCTGGAAACCAAATGCAAGCATGCCTGAAATAGCAACTGCCTTCACCCAGGCCTAGCAGGGTGATTCCAATGTGGGAGAAAGAACCTGGATGAAAGACAGCAAATGTAACTAACGCATCCTTCAAGTTAGTGTTATTCAGTTTAGTATTCAATCCAAGTTGAGGGCAGGGAAGAGCTGAGTGGAGCTTGAGGCAGGTAAAGCTTGAGGAAGGGACATGTGGGGTCAGCAGGGTCGAGGAAGGGCAGCAGGATGGCAGGGTAGTGAGACTTGAGTGATGAAGGATTGGTTCCTGCCGCCACTGGGTCTGAGCGGAGGGCAGGAAGGAGGCAGGGATTGTAGATAGGTATGTGCTGACTGCTAGTTAGCATCTCTCATTTAACACAGAAGTCAAGGAGGCATCAGCAATGCAAACTTGGGTTTGCGCCCAGGCTCAATCAAAATCTGCTGATGGGGAAAAGGCAATCAAAATGCTTCTGTGAACTGGAGACCAAACCCATAACCATTTCTGGTTGTGCCTTCTAAAGATTCCACACCCAAGAGCTCTAATGTGTAATAGGGAAATTCAGAAAAGCTCCATTCTGTGGGTGTGCCCCATGCTGAGGGACCCAGTGAAAAATACTTTATCATATCATGGTCAAGGAGGAGTAAGTGCTGAGACTATGTCGGAGGAACACTGGCTCCACAGGCTTGACCCTTCGGCCTCTGAGTAAATCGATGTGACCACAGTCCCTCCAGTGTGTGTGTGTGGTGTGGTGTGTGTGTGGTGTGTGGTGTGTGTGTGTGGTGTGTGGTGTGTGTATGTGGTGTGTGGTGTGTGTGTGTGTGGTGTGGTGTGTGTGTGTGGTGTGTTATCTCTCACACACCTGGTTTCTATGTAAAGAAAAGCCACTCGGGATTCCACAGAGTCTGTCAGGAAGGCATACCACTTTCCCAAACAGATTTATTCAGGCCATTGAAGCCCTGCAAAAGTGGGTTACTAACAGTTTAAAATAAAGGATTTACTTCTCTGGAGTCTCATGTGTATCCAAATTAGTATTCTGCGCTCATCTTGGACATGGAGAGACTCAAAGTCTTTCATGTCTAAAACCTGGCGATCAAGGGCAGATCTCTGGATAGCCTGGAGTTGGGACAGAAAAGAGGCTCCACACACGGGTTCATCATTGTAAGACCACAGCAAAAATGTCCCCCATGCCTTTTATGTCACCACTGCACAGTACATGCTTCTGACACTTTTTAGAATTCAAATTGAAGTGCTTCAGGTTTAGGTTGTCACGTGACTGTGTGTTTTGCTCAGGAAAATGCACACTTCCAGCGCTCCTCCTAGAGTAAAGGAGTTCATTAAAACTGAGCTAAGGATCTCAGTAAACGGCAGGTTGGACCCCAGCAGCCTCCGGGTGAAGATACATGCCGTGCCTCCTCTTCCTGTGCCCCTGTTCGGCAAACTGTGGTCATTGCTGCAGTGCCCAGAGGCTCTGCTCAGCTCAGAAAGGCTGTTAGGGTTTAGATGGTTTCTATTGCTTTCGCTGCTGTGGCAATATCTTCCACACAAATAACTTGAGGAAATAAGGCTTATTTCAACATCTCAACCCTCAGATTCAGTGTAGAAATCATGGTTGGGGGATTCCAATCCAGGAAGCAGAAAGCAATGAAGACTTGTGCCCAGCTGGCCTTCTTTGTAAGCACTCGGGACCCCAGTTCGTGGAATGGTGCTGTCATCTTTAGGGTGGAAGTCTTACCTCTATTAATTCAGAAGTCTATAAATCATTCACAGACATGTCCAGGGACCTGTGTCCATGTTATTCTAAATCCTCTCAAGGTAACTATCAATATTAATCATCACAGAAACTAAATTGTGTGCTAATGGTTTGCTCTCCAGGCGGGGGCACTCTTACAGATGGGGCTGTTGGGAGGCAGGGCCTAGTAGGGTGAATTTAAGATACTGCATTGAGTGTGTGCTGGATCCTGGCCCCTTTCCCCCTTCTCTTTGGTCCATGATATGATTCCTACACAGTCATCTTCCTAAATCCTCTTCGCAAACCAAAAATTCCTAACCCTAATTCATTGGAATCACACTTCTAAAGATAGAAGCCAACCAGAGTTAGCAGTTTTCTGTTTAGTTCAATTTCAGGTATCTGTCATGATAATGAGAGCCATGGGCTACACAGCTGATCTTAGATACCTCGACCCCTGTCATGACACATGTAAGATGTAGGATGTTTTTGTTTCACACAGAAGGTAGACACCTTGGGCTTTCTTTCATCTGTGGGTCATCACCCATCAGTCATTCTGCACTGTGGACAACACCCCTCTCCACACTGTTATTCCAAATAGTCCTGAGTGTTTCAGAGGCCACAAGGTGGCATTTCTTTTTCTCGGTTACAGATTCGTTACATGTAAACTTTTAATCTTCTACCAAAGGACAACCAGTGAAATTTCTTCTCTTGTTAGTAACTTGTTATGTTTACTGCTGCGTACAATGCCTGTCTTCGCTCTGTGTGCTACCATAGAGTTAGCGAGCTTCGGGCGAGGGGCTGGAGGTTGAAACACACAAAGACTCCCACAGAGACAGAGAGACAGGGACACGGACCTCTAGTCACTTGTAAGAAGCCCTTTATTAAATAGAACCACGGAGGCTTATATACGCTACACAGTCAGGTGGGCCAACAGGTGAAAACCTTATCCTCTGATCCTCAAGACAAGGCAACACGTGCTCGCTCGTGAAGCAGAGCTGGTAAACAACTTTGACCCATCTTTCAGTAACTCAAATCAAAAGGAAAGTAAAGATCTTTAACAGGGAAGAGCAGTTGGAGGTCAGGGCTCCAAATGGTCCCAACAGTTTACTTTGTGCAGAATTTTTAACCTTATTTTTTCAAAAAAAAATCTACTCTTGGGAGTAATAGTCTTCCCCAGGGAAGAGAGTACCAATTGGTTAACCAGTGCCAAATGATTTGCCTTAAATACATACACACAAGTAACATGCAGGCTGAGCAGGGTGTCTGTCTGTCTGTCTGTCTGTCTTGGTGAGTGTATTGCAGACAACAACAATGAGAATAGATGACATGAATTTGAAGGACAGCAAGGAGGGGCATATGGGAAGTTTTGGAGAAAGGAAGAGGAAGGGGTAAATGACATAATTGCATTGCACTCTCAACACTAAAAAAATAATAAAATAAATGTAGTAAAAATAATCTCACTCTGTCTTGACTCATCTGAGTAACTGCATTGTATAACAATGTAAAACCTTAATAATGCTAACGATATCAATGTGATCAATCAGAAACACAGCCTTCCAAATGACCCTATGCTTTCCTCCCACGTTAAAATAAAATCCTAATCCTAGAAGATCTGTTTTAAAGAGTTATTGTGGCAGGCCCAGGATTAGTTTATGTTTCTTGCTTTTTCCAGGAGAAAATATGTCGCAAGCATGAATACGAACCAACAGAAAGACTACATTATTAAAAACACAATGACGCATGTGTCAAGGGCACATTACACATGGAAGACAAGAGAATTGATTTATAAGTTCTCTTCTCTGAGCATCACAAGGGAGAGATTTGTAAACACATGGGGCCAACTGTAGATCCCACACATACTTCATGGTGTGAAAATAAGTCCCAGCATTTACAAAAGAACAGATCTGTTTTGCGTGGGAACGTGAGCCAAGAGTTGTCTCTTAAGTCTTGGCTCACAGCACTCCCACCACTAAGCCCATAGTCTGCACACAGAGAGGGCAAGGAGAGGCTGCAAAGACAATCACCAAGCTCGTGGTGTCTGCGCTCCCGCATCCCCTCTGAATGCTCTTCCCTTCTCGTGTTCTCATATCGTATTGCTGTGTTGTGTGAAGAGAGAGGGATCACTTTCCTGAAAAAAGAAGCGATGGGGAGGGGTGTGGTGATCCTGAAAGTTACCGTGTGGCCCAGCAGGAGGATGCTCGGTTTGCTTCCTACTCCAGAAGCTCAGTTTTAGGAAGACTATTGCCTGGGCCAGAGACAGAAGGTTTGGACCAACCAGAGGTGCCCTGGCCTCATCCCTGCTCTCCTCTTTCTCTCCAGATTACTGCAAAGTGAATAAGAAGCCAGGAAGAGTAGACGATGATTGGAAAACGGGTGGTGAGAGGGCGACTGGACAAGGGGCTTACAATTTCTTACAGCAGGGCTATAACTCCGAAGTTACTGTAGCAGACATTTAAAATCCATGCTCTTATTGTGCCCAGATAGCAAATTCTCCAAAAGTGTGAAGGATCTAGATGCTCCGCAACTTAGAACATGATCTCATTCAGAAATGGATTTTTGCAGACATCATCAAGTTGAGAATAAGTCTTTATGGAAACTCCACTGAGTAGTGACCACAGCCATAGATATAGTCACACGTGGAGACAAAACCAGAGACCAGAATGTCACAAGCCACGGTGTCTACAGCCACCAGCAGCGGGAAGACAAATGAGGTTCTTGCCCTGATTCCTGCTGAGGAAGTTCAACTTGATTGACGCCTTGTCTGGACTTCTACGTTGCAGAAATAGAAGAAAATAGATTTCTGCATTTTGAAAAATCCCCATGTTTGTGTGATGGTGTTACAAGGACGTGCATGCTCACATGGTATCAGGTGATTGGGAACAGCAAGTCTGTGCAGATTCAAATGTAAGGATAGGTGGGAACAAGAGTCTCCCAGGGTAGCTGTGTCCCAGGCTTGGTGGTGCACACCCATGATCCCAGCAACTGGAGGCCGAGACAGGAGCAACTCAAATTAGAGAACAGCATCAGCCACTCAGCAAGACCCTCTCCCAAAATGAACAAAGAAAAGGCAGGACAATCACAGAGGTCCCCTGGGACACTCTCCTTTCTGTCATACTCCTTAAAGTCCTTGGTGCAAGCTAGTAAGGAATACTGAAGGAGAGCAGAATAGACTTCTCCATGGATGAAGCCCCGGACTGACAAGTGGTCAGACCTGAAACCATCATCTGCAAGTGGCCTTATATGGATGAACATATAAGGTGTTTATATATTTAGATAAATATGTAAACATATACATACACATATATGTATACATAATTATAATTATATATTAAATTAAAAAAAATAATGGCCATGGATTTGAAAGAGAGCCAGGGTACACACGGAAAGGACCGAAGTGAGGAAAGAGAAAGAGAAAATGATGTGATTGTATTTTAATTGCAAAAAAAAGAGGGAAATAAAAAGGAAGGAAAAAGCCCGTGGCGTGGTCAGAGCTCTCTGAAAGCTCTACAAGAAGAATAACTCAGAGAGAACGGGACAGCTAATTATAAAATGGGAAGGCTTGACTAACTCAGGTTTTTTAATTAATTGATAAAAACATTGAACAAATGAGTCTGTTTCCTTGAAACCTTCCTGGGCCTTGGCAGGTCCTTTCTCAGATAGGATTCCTCCGTACCTTTGATTTCCTCAGCCAGGCTCAAATCTCCTGTACGTTTTCCACACACCTATCTGCATGCCCACAAACGCCATGGACTAAGAGTGTGCAAAAAGCATTCCTACAGGATAAGTCATTTTTCTCAAATATTTGACCTTGTCTGATGTAGAACCACTCGCAGAACAAATCAGTTGCTTGTGCCAGGCAATGTGGACAGTTTCCACAGACTGCAGATTTGGGGTATAGCAGCCCCCGGGAACACTGCGAGTCTTTGAACACACCACTTTGGTCCCTATTGAAACTCCCCTAGTAAGTGCTCCCTGGGAACCCGCTTCCCGTTTCCTTGGCTACATTGTCATCTGTGCTCTCAGCCTTGAGACTCTTTGGGGACCTGAGCAGACATTGTGGCTGAGAGGATAGCTGGCTGTTCTCACATTGTTCTCTACGCTGGGATGCAGAGCCCTTTCCCAAGCAGAGCGCAATGCAATGCCAAGTATTTTCATCCCCTGCAGCTCCCAACAATGGGGACCGGTCCGGGGCTTGCTCACAGAAGTGGAGGGGCTCTTCCCCATTACCTCCTGACAGTACATCCAAGAGGACGGCTTTCGGATAATAAATGAACGCTTAGCACTCTCAGTGAAACTGAGGGAAACAAGCCTGGCACTGAATGACTTTGGCCCATCCCACTGGCACCCCATTGGGCAAGATGTGAATGTCTGGATGCCCAGAAGACAGCTGTAGGGACGGAGCAATGCCAGCCACTCTCCCTCCTGGGAACCCCGAGCGGGATGTCAAACAGGAGGCCCTGTGTCTTGTAGAACTCTTGTCTCAGTACACAGAAAGAAAGACTTTCAAATTACAGAATGAGGGAATCAGATTCTCATTCTCCCTTTCCCTGTCAGGACGCAACATTGAACTCATGAACCCAAATGTGTTAAGACAATACACTTGATTTGGCGCTGAGGCAAAACACTCACGCATAGACCGAAAAAAAAAAAACTGTTTTCAGATGAGGAATATTCTAAGACAGAGCCATCAGACGCAGTGCTGCCAACTTCTTACCTGGTGGAGTTCATCTTCGAGCCCAGGGTGCAGCCAGGGTGTGAGTGAGTTGCTTCCCATTGGTATTCAGAGGACAGGCTTCTGTGCTGTGACAGACTGATATCCTCAAACACGGAGTACCTGGGAAGCACCTATGCAATGAACTGTCACACAGAGATGGGCTTCAGGAAAACTTAGGATGGCTGTAGACCTGTCGACAGTTGCAGCAGGATCTACCCTCCATCAGACCACAGGAGGAGATGAGAGGAGGAGGGATATGAGGACATCACCTGCACCACAAATACTCTGTTGCAATGAAGCTACTCACTTAACATTCCTGACACTGGTAAAGTTTATTCACATGCAACATTCCCACTTGATAACACCTGTGGGATAATATTTTCTTTCTAAAACATTCAGATTCCTTAGGATTTCTCCCGGGCCTTCAGTGCATGTGTGAATGCATGCTCTGTGTGTCCTTTTGTGTCTCTGTGTGATTGCATGAGTGCATGTCTCTCTCAGCGGCTTGTGCTTGTGTGTGCACGTGTCTTTGTCTGTGTGCTTATGTCTGTATGTCTCTGTCTGTGAGTGTGTCTATGCGTGTGTATGTCTGTGTGTCACTGCACTGTGTGTGTCTGTTTCTCTTCCTCAGTGGAAAGTGAAGCGAGACCTTAGGCAAGGCGCTCTGCAATCTGTGACAACTTTAGCAGCACCAATTTGGGGTGACGTTATCAAGATTCCCTCTAAAAGAGCTGAGTGTCACTTGGCATATTCCTGCAGGAAGGGGAACTGGTGTTTCTGGTTCAGTTGATTTTGTAGAAAGCATGAGAACCTAACCTGGTTGGAGATCCATGCTAAGAAGCCTCCATTTGCTGTCCTGTTCTTCCAAGAGGCAGAAACTCAACACAGTGAACCTCGAAGAATTAAGAGCAGGAAAACCCTCACAACAATGTCAACAATGATTGTCTCAGGGAGTGTCTTCTGTTTCTTAACAGTTACTTAATTCTTTTATGTGTATTAGTGTTTGGTCTGCATACATATGGCCAGAAGAGTGTCTTTAAGGTACAGACATATGTTAAATGTCATATGTTAGATGGTACTGGGAGCCAAACCCAGGTCCTTTGCAAGTTAAAAGAGTGTTCTTAACCGTTACGCCATCTCTGCAGTAATATGTTTTGATTCCATTCTCTAGAGTGAAGTTGGGATACAAGACTCAAGGAAAAGACCGTGGATTGGATCTGTTTCAGGAGTGTTCCTTCCTGAGAGCCCAGCTGTCACTTTATTCTCTGCACAGGACATGAGACAGGTTTTATGTTCCTTCATTCCTGAGTGGAGCAACATCCCACAACTTCAGTGGGGAAGCCTCATAGCCACTGTTGCCTGGAGACAGGAATAGCCATCTGGACACCAACAGGTGTCATATAAACCCACCTGCCAGGTGTGCACTTCCTATTGGCCTCTATATCTTCTCCAGAAAGCCCCCCATGGTAGACTTGGGTGTGTACTCTTGCTAAACGGAAATGTAAAACTACCTCTTTAACTTCTAACCAACACTTCAGGACTATTGTGGTGATAAGAACAAAACAAAGCTGTAGTGATATTCTGAGCTGATTTGAGATAAAAATCACCTCTTGATCATATAGCAATAACATGTTTTAAAACACAATCCTATGGTGTTTATTGAACAACTTACAACAAAAACAAAAACATCTGAATAGATCCAGAGAGTGTGGCAATCCTAAGTGCACTGACTGGAAGTACACACCAGTTAATTACCGTAAATTTACCTGTGTGTAAAAACTATCCGTAACCTGTTTCCAAGCCTGATACCACATATAAAATTGCTACCAGCTACTGTCTTAACCAATATGACCTGTCACTTTTTAATGTGCTCGCTGAATACCCAAAGGAATATTCTTTATTTTAAGTACCAACATTGTTCAAATGAAAACTTATTTTCATCTGGTTTGAAGACTATCTAAGACATTAAATTTGAGAAGGGAAAGAAAATGATTATGATACAAATTAAAGAGAATTTTCTTAACTTTTAAAAAAATGGTTTAATGGCATTATATACAATTCACGTCACCAGAGAGCAAATAATTTTCTGTTTTATCCAGCCGCTTCATGCATTTATAGTTTACATATTATATAACTCTAATAATTTCCAAGTTCGTTCTAATTATAATACATAATGGGATAACAATCTGCTACTTCAGTTACTTATTGTTGCCATTCTAAGTGTGGTTAGGATCGTATCTCAGTAAATTGAAAAAGAAGGTTGAATACTATACTCTCTATCAGTTTCACACCCACTTCCTTTGAAATACTAAAGCACAACATTTATTTTAAGATGTGCAAGTATTTCTTTATCTCCTCCGCCCTCCTAATTACGTGTGTGTGTGTGTTTTGTCTGTATGTGTGTCTGGGCACCATGTGTGTGCAGTGTCCACTGACACCAGAAGAGGGAGTCTGACCCCCTGCATGGGAGTCACAGAAGGTTGTGAGCCATTGTCATCATGTCTCTTATCTATTTATTCATTGAACTACGTTCATGCCTGTAGACAGACACAGAGATGAGCACATATACTTATACCCCTTACCTACTTATGAGAGATCAAGAATTAAAAACACATTCTCCTAATAGTTGACTCATGGGCAAACCATCCCATGTTTTAGCAGGAATCCAGGGCCTCTCAGTCACTGGCCCCTTTCAGTGATGGCTCTTGCTTACTCTGTCTTTGCAGACTCTGGTTACCTTTCTATATTTTAAGTGGCAAGTACTACCTGAGGTTGTGTGAGTCTTTGAGGAGGTTCACTGAGAAGATACATGTGTATCTATACTGACACCAGCAAATTGTGCATGTGTGTGTAGTGTGTGTATGCATCATTGCGTGTATCTGGCCTAGAGGACTTGGGAGAATAAAGGCTGGGATTTTGGCACACTCAGGAAGCTCGGCTAAACTATCATCCATGGGTTGAGATAACACTGAAAAGTTTTTGATTTTCATTTATCAATTTGTTTTCAGGAATATACCACCAGAATAGATTCACCAGGTCCCAGGACAATTGCAGAGTCCTTACAATAGCAATTCATGCTAATAATGAGCGAAACAATCCGATCTAATTCTAACGTTCAGAGTCTTTTTTTTTTTTTTTGTTTTAACCAAGACACAGAAGCAATCTAAAGATCTAGTATGATGTCAAGAGCTTTGTGGCTTTAATAAATGACAAAGATAACTCTAGCCTTCAGTGTCTGTAGTGCCCCAATTTTAGATCACTTGTCTCATCAGGTAAGACACTAAAACCACAGAACAAAACATTTTTATGTAATGACAGAAGAAAACTAATAATGGTAATATTATTATAATATAAAAATAATAATGGTAATAACCATAGCTGATGTTTCTTGACCATGGGCTCTGTTCCAATCATATTATAGAGGATATGCAAGGTGTCTCAGCTCTGATATCTAATTCACCAACTCTTGTTGGGACCAATTGATTCCTGGCCTTCAGCTGCTCTTCCCTGCTAGAACCTTCTAATTGAAGTTACTAGAAGCTGTGCCTAGCCTAGAGGATCAGAGGATGGGATTTTCACCTGTTGGCCATTGACTGCAGAGTATTTAAGCCGCCATGGTGCTATTAAAGAAGGGCTTTTGTACCAGCGATTAGAGGTCCGTGTGTTGGTCTGTCTCTGCGTGTGTTTCCTCAACCTCCAGCCCCTTGCCCAGAAGCTCGCAAACTGGATTCTAGTGCATAGAGCACAGACAGGGGGCACGGTTCGCGGCAAACTCTTACTAGGAACCAGTAGCAATACTGCAAAAACTGTCAGAAGTTTATTTAACTGGTGAGACACGATGCTGAACTATGAGGCTGGATTGGCACTGGGACAGAAGGCCAACTTGGCTGTATTCTTGCCCTCTCTGTGTCAAAGCCAGGTAACTCCCACACGAGATATCTTGGGTTCTTCCAAGATGAGTGTCTGTGGGGACACAAATAATTGCTGTTGGACTTTCATTATTTACACTAATAGCATTAACGTCTGTGGGTCCAATGTGTTTGTGGGGACCCTGCAGGCCCCCAAGAATACTGCTGGCATGTTCACGTTTGGGACCTTTCCTTAAGCTCCCTCCATGAGCCGGGACTGGATGATGTTCAGCACACTCCTTAGGTCTCTCATTCACACACTAAAGTTTGATGGCCAATGACTTAAATAAAGCCAAGGAAATTGCAAGGAACATACAGTTTGAAACGCAAAGTAAAGCCTTTATATGAAACCATAACACATTTTATGGACTATGTCACTACCCAGTTAAAAAAATCAAATAAGCTTAATGTTGCTTATACTCTGAAACATAAATATCTAAACTATTCAACATCCATAAATGTGGGTTCAGGGAGAGCGCTCAAACATGGCTGGGAGAGAATAATTTCCTAACACTTCAGATGTTATGAACTTTTAAGTGCCATGCTCAGAAGGGGAATGTGGTGTGTGGGCAGAATCACATGTATGATGATGACAGGATGTAAGGAGGCTTTCCCATGATGTTAGCCACGCTGCTTAGCACGCTGACGGGCTAATTCACACCGAGGCACACTTGCCTCTCTGTCATGCCTACCGAATGAAGCCTCACCTAGGTCCACATTCCTACATGGATGTGGATTGTTGGTGGATATTTTCTCTTTCCCCAAGCCCAAAACTCACAGCAGTTTGTTGTTTGACTTATATGGCACAGACAGCCTGCCACAGCTTCTTGCTGGGCACCTAGCCTATGTAGTCACTATGGTGATTAGTTTGTACTGCCCACCTGACAGAATTTATGAATACTCAGGTAGGGGTTGGGCATACTTCTGGACACATCTGTGAGGGTGTTTCCGGAGAGAGCCAAAGGTTGAAGGAAGATCCTCCTTGCAGTTGGTGGTGATGTCACCTGTTCCGTGGTCCTAGACTGAATATAAGGGGAGAACAGGATAAAAAAAATGAGCAACTGCACTCTTCTCTTCTCTTCTCTTCTCTTCTCTTCTCTTCTCTTCTCTTCTCTTCTCTTCTCTTCTCTTCTCTTCTCTTCTCTTCTCTCCTCTCCTCTCCTCTCCTCTCCTCTCCTCTCCTCTCCTCTCCTCTCCTCTCCTCTCCTCTCCTCTCCTCTCCTCCCTCCTCTCCCCTCTTTTCTCCTCTCCTCCCCTCTCCTTTGCTTGGTTGCAGAGGCAAAATAGCTGGCTCTCTCAATGTCTTGCTGACTATGCCTTCAACAAAATAAACCCTTTCTTCTTTAACTTTTTTCAATCAAGTATTCTATCACAGAAGTGAGAAGATCAATGAACACAATTCCCTTCTTGCTTGTGGGTTACTAGTTCCTAACACATTTGCACAGATGCTGCTGCAATCCAAGTGTGGACCTACAAATGGCAACAGCTCTGTGTGTGTCAGTGCTAAGGTCCAGCCACTCCGTATATCACCCTCCTGTGGAACAGCAACTGATGCTTCCCTCACCTCCCCCAGGCAGGTGGGCCTGATCCTGACCCTCCAGACCTTACTGGGACTCAGATAAAACTCAGACTTGACTCCACCTTGGTCAACGCCACCAGGATCCTGTTCTAGAAGGATTTCCTGATTTGCACTGGCCCAGATGGTTATGTGATGCAATCTATTGAAGGAGAGCGACAGATACACTTGGAGGAGTCCCCTGGCTGTGTAATTGCTGTGACATACAAATGAAGTGGATATAATTAGGTATCAGATATAATCTAACAGTATCATCACGCATGTGATATGAAACTCCCGTGAGTCCTACTCATTGCTCTCTGGGTGATCTAGATTCCACTTTTCTTTTTATTCTATTTTGCTTCTCTGACTTATTTTTTAAAACTCAACTTCTCAGAGGATGCCTTTCATTAACATCTTTAATGTCAGTGTCCATCTGTTCCCAAATTTACTTCCCAGATAAATCAGGACTGGAAAAAAGACAGAACCCACCAACCCGTGAGCCCTGTAGGTTCTGGAATTGATTGTTATAAATCTCTGTCACTTGACAGCTGTAAAAGTCAGGAGAGGGAAGTGCTTTTCAAATAAGAATAAGCAGCCTTTGACCCCTCTTCTCTGAGCCACTTCGTAATGAGATTTTCCTTTCTCCAAAGTTACATTGAGCCCCATGAGGCTCTTCAGCAAGTTGAGGACCCTTTGCTCAACAGTATCGTCATTTACTTAACTGTCTTCAGTTTCTGAGCTTTCGGCTTCCAAACTGTACTGTCTGATGCTGATTCCAGTTAAAGCCACTTGTGTTCTCTACCTGTGCCTTAAGATTTGTTTTATCCACAAACTGAGTTACTCCTTCGTCTACAGACTTGAGACCCATCAATTGCTTCCCAACAGCTGAGAGCTCTTGGTTCCTGGAATCTTCATTCTTCAAGGCAGGCATTCTGTAGCCACTGTCATCTGGCGCTGGCTTAGCTGGGGCTGCAGACCAGACATCTGGGCTCCGGATCAGGGTTTGAAGTGTATCCAAAGCCTTCCCATTTCATCAGATAAAGCTTTACCTGTACAACCTCAGCTCTCGCCGTCTTTGCAGGGATGACACAGAGTGCCGTGTTTCTTTATGGTGGTTTGTGCTTATTAAATATTAAAACCAAACATTACCACTATAAAAAGACACTTAAAGCCATGGGCATTTTCCCTGGTAATGAAAGTTGACTTCCTTCTGCAGGGCACATGTGCAAGCTCACAGGAACTACTGATCTTGAAATATAAGCAATATGGAGCCGCCAGGAAGCGCCCTAACTGTGCAATATTGGGAAAGAAGATAGAGTGTTTGAAAAACTTGACTTGAACGTGCATATTCTACAGTAAATGTCTGCATTCACATGTGAGGACAATGCCACTGTTCTGTGGCAAACACCACTGTGAGTGTGCCAGACTGGACTAGATACAACTTTATTTAAATATTCTCATTGTAAACATGACTCTAGAAATTCCTCAGCCCTACCTCTGGTCATTAAACTTTGTGGCTCAGGATAGCCAGCATCCATTTCCACAGGGACCTCTTAAGAATGGGGTCCTCCCTCCCTTAAGTAACATGTCTTCATGGTAACAAATTACTGAACAATGAGGTTTATGGAACTCTGTCATGGTTAAAAGTGGTTGACAGAATGAACCCTCACACCCATGAACTGGCTGCATGAGCCACTCGGTTCTCCACAGAATCCACAGAACTTCAGTGAGCACTGGGTCACTGCAAGAATTTCATGGTCCCATAAAAGTCTCTGCAGAACATGTTGAATTTTAATGGGATCAATTATTAAAGGGCAGCCAGCCACCAGTGTAATCTAACTCTGACCTGGACTCAGTCAAGGGCGAGGTACACATCTGTGGCGGCCGTGGGAAAGCTCAGTCATGCTAAACACTCTTCCTTATGAATATGAACAGGATGGGGGTGAAGGGAGGGCAGCCTGGAGGGGGCCGGTAAAGGGAGTGAGAAGCATGGGGGAACACATACAGATTGTCCTTAGAGCAAACTTCTACCTGTTTGGGTTCTGAGGAAAAGCCCTGCCCTAAGTCGACAAACAGCTGGGAAGAAGAGATGCCAGCATGCAGGAGACTGGAGTGGCAATGACTGACCTCATCAGTGCTCTGAGGAGACCCAGAACATTCCACACTTAGAGTTCCCATGTTAGGGGGTTTAGGGAGCACTTGCTGTTAACCCCTGACTGCTACTATGACAAATCTGCTTCAGAATTCAGACCATGAAGCCATACCCACAATGCAATGCCAACCGCTTTTCAGAAGTTGTGCTTGGATCCCTCCTTACTCTCTATCAAATTTATGACTTATTTTTTCTTAATTGTTGTTGTGGTGGTGGTGGTGCTGGCAGTGCTGTGTGTGTGTGTGTATGTGTATATTCCTGAATACATAAATACTAATTTCTCAGTCTATATAATGCAAGTCATATGTATATTTTCAGGGTTGACCATATGGTATTGGGTAGCTGGTTGGTGTGTTCTTCCCTGAGGAAGGTTATTTCTCCTGCTGGCTGCACTCCTTAAGTTTCCTGTATCCTTTGTCTATGGTTGAGAGCTTTGGGGTTTTCCCCACCTCCATCCCACCTCTGTTAGTGTGAGCATTGGTGTCTGTTTACTCCTTAAAGGACATTGGGACCTGGGAGACTGGAACTGATTATGCAACAGCCGGCTGTATTCAGAGCCTCAGACAGTTTATACTTTGAAGGTTAAGAGAGTCACATGAGTAAAATGTACTATCACAAGGACAAGCTGAACATGATAGGCAAGCCGCACACGGTGGACAAACTGCAAGGCAGACACGTGTTTTCCCACATAGGCATATAAACAACAGTAGCCAGCTGTAATGAGCAACCAGAAGTAACCTCACGCCTATCTGCTACCCCTGGGAGGGGCACCAAAGCATGATCCAGGAACAATTCTGTGGTTTTTGTTTGTTTGTTTTTTAAGAGGTCACAAGGCTCACGTCTTGTTTTCTTGGAGTTTTCTCTCAAGTGCTCAGAATCCTCCATTCTGGCCCCTGTTCTCACAGGTATAGTCTTTGTTCGCCTTACGTTTGGATGGTAATATTGGTGAGACTTTATGGGTGTAGCTTCTGACATCGCAAAGAGCAAATCCCCAATCCTCTGGCTCTTGAACACTTCCTACTCCCTCCTTTTACATTTTTTGAGATTATAGTATAATTGCAACATTTCTCTCTTGCCTTTCCTCCCTCCAGGCCTCCCTATATGCCCCTCCTTGCCAGAATGGTAACCCCCAGAGTTGTTCTTTTTGTTTCGGATTGTTTTAGCTCTACAAGGTTTCTTGTGGTTCCTTATATATTTCACAATATCAATTCTATCAACCCAGAAGCATAGGATTTCTTCTATTTTTTCGGCTTTCTGTCTTTCTTCAAGGTTTTCAAATTTTCATTGTAGTTATCCTTCCTCTCCTTAGTTAGCTTTATTTCTCTTTTATTTTCTTTGGGGTTATTGTGATTGAGAGTGTGTCCACTTTGTCTGTTTGTTAGGAATTTGTGTATATAACAATTTTACAAGTTGGTTCTGTATCCTGACACATTCTAAATTTGTTTATCATCTCTAAAAGTTTTCTGGCAGAGTTTTTGGATCTCCTGTGTAACGGCATGTTATCTACAAATAGGGGCTGTTTGACTCCTTCTTTGACTATTTATATTTCTATAATTTCACTTTATAGCTTTGTTGTTCTAGCTAGGGCTTCAAACACAATATTGAAAAGGAGTAGGGGCCATGGACAGCTGCATTCATTCCTGACTTCAGAGGTATTGCTTCAAGTTGGTCTTCATTTAGGATGGCCCTTGCTGTCAGTTTCTCACATATAGTTTTTATTGTGTTGAGGTACGTTCCCTCTAGTCCTGCTCTGTGGGATTTTTCATCATCAAGGTAAGTTGGATTTTGTCAAAGCCTTTTTCTGCATCTATTTTGATGATTGTGTGAATTTTTATCAAGCCCATTTATGTGGTCCCTTACATGTATTGACTTGTGTATGTTGAATCATCCCTACATCCCAAGGATGAAGCCAGCTTCAACGTGGTGGATAATCTTTTTGATCTATATCTGCATTTGGTTTTCCAGTGTTTTAGGAAACATTTTAAAATATCTGTGCATCAGAGAATCGACCATTGGTCTCCTTTGTTGTTGAAGCTGTGTCTTTCCTTGGTCTTAGTGTTTCCTTTGCTGTTGTTAAAGCTGTGCCATTTCCTGGTTTTGGTATTAGGGTGATGCTGGCTTCTGACAAAGAATTTGGAAGTGCTATTTCAGTGTCTTTGCTTTTGATTTTGGTAGTTTGATAAGCATTTGCTGTAGGTCTTTGAAGGTCTTGTACAATTCTGCTGGGAATCCATTTGATTCTGGCTTTTATTTTTTAATAGGAAGGTTTATTCTAATTACTAATTTCAATCTACCTACTTGTTTTAAGTGTGTTTAGTTATTGACTTCTTCTTGGTTTAGTTTGTTGGTTTGGCTGAGTCTCAGTTTGGCTGAGAAACTTTATCCATTTCTTTTAGGATTCCCTATTTACCTGCATCTGGGTTTTAAATTTTGCCCTTTGAATAACTTTGGTGTCTCTTACCATGTTTCTGCCTTCATTCCTGATTCTAATTAACTTGTGCCTCTCTTTCCTTCTTTTGGTTAGTTGGACCCAGGTTCTGCCAATTTTATCTTCTCTAAGAACTAACTCTTAGATTGTGTGTCTCTTCCACACTCTCTCACACCTTACTGATCCCTTTTTGACTCATGCCTCCTTTCATGGTGCTTTTCCTTACTGAGAATCGGAAGGGGCCCTTTCTATGCTCCACACAAGGATGGCGCCAGCCCAGACATTGCTCATTTTACACATACGTACTTCTCAGTTTTGAGCAACAAAAACAACCTTAGTTTGTAAGTGTAAAAGGACACTGTGTTGATGTTGTTCCATCCGATTTGTCCATGGAGACAATGGGTTGTGATTCCCCAGCATATTCCCAGGGACCTCTTTACTTCCTTTTTGAGGACTTATGGATCAGCTAGGTGATTCTCCAGGGAGGCAATGTCTTTAACTCTAACACATAAATGATGAACAAGGGATCTTGCTTTAGGAAGTAATGTACATTCCTGTAATTCACATTACTTTTTAGCTAGAAATTGAACACTCAATGCAACCAAGAGTGGGATTGTTATCCACTGAGCTCATTCTAACCTCGGAAGGTTTTTTTCTTTGTATTTATACACTCATTTTCCCTTCTCTCTGTATTTATTCTTGAAATTATTTTACTGCTCCGTTGTGGTTTTAGAAAGTTAGTAAATGTGAATAAATGTTGACAGTTTTGGAGTTGGGTGATATTGTTCTGCAATTAATTAGTCCATCATCACATAATAATCTCTGTTAGCTTGGGAAGTGTCAGGCCTCATTCCCAGGCCAGCCTGGCTCTTGGCTCTCCACCAGTGTGATTGTGACTATGGCACCTCAGACCACAGCATATTGAGTATGAGTGTGTCTATAGATTTGCTAGTTTGTTCAAAGCCAAGCAAGGAACCCAGGATGTCATGTATGCAGCATCACTGCAGTTAGGAACAGCTTCTGCTATTGTGTTGTTATACTGATTCCTAGAGGCCTTCTGCCTAGGGGCCATTTGACCAAGATGATGCACAGGGGGCTCCCAAAGCTATTTCCTCAGGGATGGGACTATTAATCAGCTCCCAGATATCATAAATGCAGCAAAAACTAACCAAGTCCAACACAACACATTTCCATCTAAAGGCCATACTAGGGTTCCTGGAGAAAGTCTGATGTCCCTTGAGTAGCTCACATTAGACCTTGCTGTCAAAGTTCCCGTATCTGGGTGATGACGCTATACCTACCAAAGGCAGCTTGTTGATCTCCTTGCCTGGTGAAGGGCTCCCCTGTCAAAAGCATGCCTACTGCTTTGACAAGGAAGTGAAAAACCTGCTGAAGAAAATAAGAGTGTTGATGTGAAGTTGTATGGTATCTACTGCAACAGTTAAGTGTAAAGCTCCTCACATAGTCTAATTATGTAGCACAATACTTGGGGTTTCTTTAAAAATCGCCTGCAGGGTTTCAAGTTTGAAATCACTAACAATGAACACATATCTAAGTAAAAAGAACTCTCAGAATTCTAGTTTCTAAACAAAAGGCAAGAAAACAACATAAAACCATTGACACCTGTAGGCAGAGTTTTCCAGTCCTGGGAGCTTCTTCCAAATTACCACAAAGATGCTTATATTAACCGAAAATGTTTGACCAATAGCTCAGGCTTGCTACTAGCTAATTCTTACATTTAAATTAACCCATTTCTAACAATTTATGTATTGCTGCAGGGCTCATGACTTTACCTGCCCTCTAGCTTCTCTGACTTCCTTGGCCAACTGGCTAGTGTCTCCCCAGACTTTGCTCTTCTTCCCTGTTGTTAGTCTGTTTTTTTTTTTTTAAACCTAACTTAACCTGTCCAGCTATTGGCCAATCAGTTTTTTTATTAGACCAATCACAGCAACATATATTCACACAGGGTAAAGGAATATTCCACAGCAGAGGCTTTGGCTTGGCTTTGTGAGGCTCATGCACCCACGACCGGCTCAGTTGAAACAAGGGCACTTCTGTGTGGTCTCACAGTTCCTGTCAGAAATTTTAGTTCTTGATTTACCCTTACTGTACTCCATTCTTGAAATCAGTCACTCCCAAATGTAGGAGCTAGCAGAAGGTAGAAGTACAGATGAAGCCTGATTATGAAGCGGGTGTGTCAGGACCTGAATAACGTGACAAAGAAATGTGAGTTAAACCCTTATCAATTGATGTAAAATCACAGCTCTATGTATCCTGATTGAGAACTTGCGGGTGACACATTGATGCTGACTGAAAATGACTCAGCAGAGTCGATTATTTTTCCTCAAATCTTGAACTTAGTTTTCACATTCCTCTATCAGATGCAAAGCAAGGCATCCACTCTGCCTTTTTCTGGGCTGTTCTTAGCCAGTGTGTGAACACTGTTTTTTTCTGACTCCGCTGTGGCGTCAGTTCTGTTTGGAATGCTGCTCTTATTGTAGGCAATCACACTGAGAAAACGAGTTTCACTCTGAAGATTCAAATTTAACTCATTTAAATGAGTGGCTCGACATGCTCAATCTGTAAGCCAGTTTTCATTATTATGTTCTGGCACAAACATTGGTACTGACACCATAGACGGACTGACAATATCGCAGATCAAAACCTTTTCAACATTTGGTCTGGACTTAGCCATCTTACTTCCAAAAAGCAAATGATGTCATCACAATGAACATCAGTGCTGCTGAGATCCAGGGACCCTTGGTCCCTATAAAATTCAATCTTGACAGCAATTTGCATGATGCTATCAATTTTCAACACTTTCATGCCTAAATTTCCTGGATATACTACCCAAAGATGCTTTATTAAGCGTGAGTATTGCAAAGCAATTGTACCATCTATTAATGTTAGGATAGCCCCAAATGTTAACTACTTAGACTTGGATGACCAATCAGGGAGTATGCTCCTGAGAAGACACGGGATTCTCCCTCTTTCAGCAGCCATCAATATTTGCAGCTCTTCATCTAAGGGTAAGCCCTTGTGAACTTCCCCATCCTTGTTGGTGTGTCCGTCAATGTTGACATTTTGCAGGTCTTGTTTAGGCAGCCATTTTTTTTGAGATATCATGGATACAGTTTTCATGTCATGTATGGAAGAAACTGTCTCCCACCAGACTCCTGGGGCTTCTGTCTCTCACAGTCTTTCTTGTCCCTTTTCTTCCATGTTTTTTGAACCTTAGGTGGAAGGACTGTGTTGTAGGTGTATCAATTGTAGCTAGTCACCTATGGCTTTCTGTAAGGGTCTTTCTGCAGTAAAAAGAAGTCTCCTCTATGAGGAGTGAGAACTACTTTTATCTGTGGGTAGAAGGGTAGGTATTTATAAAGCAGTTAGAAATGACACTTGCTTAGGAAAAGGTGGTTGTTGTCAGGTTTATGATATTAGACATGGATTCCCTCCTACTGAATGGGCCATAGGTCCATTTAGGCAACTTTTGGTTGCCCTCAAGCTGCGCCACAATTGTACCCTTGTGGATATCTTGTTGTGCTGGTCATTGATGTTCACAGGCATCACATCTGGGCAGGAATAACGATTGCTTTTCTCCTTCATTGTCAGATTGCCACCTTCCAGTATTGTGAGAGTCGTCCTCAGGGAGGAGATTTTCAGAGCAGGTCTGTTTGAACCCTCCCACTCCTGTGTCTGAAGTATGTGCCATGTTTTTTTACCAGTAGAATATTTCATTTCTGTTCTGTCTGAAGTTGATGGCAAACACAGATGTTGCACAACTTAAAACGGAGCTGCTAATCCATAGTGTCGTAATGAATTGAGAATAATGTAAACCAAAATTGCATTAAACACCCTCATAAATTCAGTTCTGTAGGCCGCCAAGTAGTGGCTCACACCGCTGTCCACTCTGGAATGTGTCTGCTTCCCTCACACTTGGAGAACAACTGGAGGTTGCGGCTGTCTCCGCTACAGCCCAGCATTGTGAGTCATGTCCAGGGAAACTCTCAAATTCCAGAATTTTAGCTTTGGTTTCGCTGAATTCATATCCATTCTGCACCATCACCGTGAACTAGAACTACTGCAGACATCATCAGAATCTCGCTTCTGCCCGGTGAGGTGGTCAACCACTGGAGGCTTGTCTTCTTGCGTGTAGATTCCTTCTTGCTGTGGCTTGTGGCCTAAGAAACCCCGAGCATCACCTTGCCTTGCACAGACATGGCCATTGACTACTGATGTGTTCACCTCCTGCCAAGCAAAGTCTGTCACACTCTCCATACAATAATTTGGAATAAATGGCCACACATATTAGTGGTCATTCTTGAGGAGCATGCCCTGACCTGTCAAAGGAAAGAGTAAACAGATAGGGAGTGTTTCCTTGGGTTTGATTGATGCCACGTAACAGTGTGGTAACTCAGGTTTCTCCTTTGGGGGACACACGGTAAGCTCTGATGTCATTGAGGTCAGCCTGGATCACAGCTTCCATCACCACCAGCAGTCAGAGGATGTCTATAGCCTACAAATGGCCTCTTGTAAACACTTGCAGTCTGGAGCAATTTCCAGAGATATGCTTCACAGGCCAGGAGCACAGCCTTGCTGTGCACCTCCATGAAAGAGCACCCCTGGACTGCAGCCCAAGGTACAGAGTCTTAGCCGTCCAGTCCCTCTCTTCCCATCTTTGTTGCTTCTCAAGATTAGACTCGGCTGGAGAACAAAGATTTCCTTAGTGTACAGATGCCTGCCAGCGGTTCTTAACAACCGCACTTGAGAAAAGGCAAACCTCTTCATTAACCTCCGAGGAACAGCAAATACTGTAAACTACTGAAAGATCATGATAGCATTTCTGTGAGGGCTCGTTCCTTCCTTAATCCTACACAGCTGCTCCCACGCTATGCATCATCCACACATCCCTATGTAATTGCCTTGATGGTGCATTCTAATTTTGAAATATTGTCTGAACTAAATGACTTGAACGCTGCATGATTCAGGTGCCTCTGTCACTTCCCTGGCATGTGTGATTTTGACTGATATTTCTGCATTTCAAAAAATATGTCTGGAAATGTTTGGGATGCTAATTAGCCTAAAACTTGAGCTTCAAGAGCTCCATTTCAGAATGAGGCACAAGGAAGTTAGAACGTCCCTGCATTTTCAGTCCTGAGCCCAGCAATGAGCCTCCATATGCTCCGAGCATTTCATAATTATAATGCATTATGCGATGCTGCACTTTTTTTCATTAACTCACCTCCTAGTAGTAATACTGATTTATATCTTGCTTAGTAGTGGATAAAGTACATGAAAGTAATAAAACCGCATTTAAGTACATATTTCATAATTCTGGATTATCACGCCATTACTCCTGATTAGGATGTGTTCCGCACAGGCCCTCGGGAAGATGGATGCTGCTTTGCCTGCTGCGGTAGAGAGGGAGGACCCGGGTGCCTACCCAATATATGTGGGATGGAATTTCAAGCTGGAAAGACGAGCAGGCTTCATTGTCAACCAGAGACAGAAGTCTTATTGGGAAGGTAAAGCATTATTTCCAACGGGTTTCTGGGCCCTGTGCTGACTTGGTGATGTGGTTTGAAGACCTGGTCTGCTGGTGGCACTGTTTGGGCAGCTGGGAGGTGGAGCCAGGAAGAAGGTCTCTGGGATGAAGCATAACGCTGTGTACAGGCCACACTCTGCCCCCTGACTGCACATGCCAGGTGAGCAGCAGCTCCTGCCCCTGCTACCATGCCTTCCTTCACTGACACCATGTTTCTCCTGCCATAATCACTGATGTTTCTTTACCTTGTGGGCCATGTGACACGTCCTCTCTTAAGTCACTTGGTATTGGATATTTTATAGTACTTGAGTAATTCTTTGATAAATTCATAGAATGTGTCTTGGTCATTTTCATGCCTCCCCCAACTCTTTGCAGAATTCATCTCTACCTTCCTACCCAACCAACTTTGTCTTTCTTTTTAAAAATAAAAACAAACAACAGAAAATGCCATCCCAATCTGTCTTCCAATGTACTTGGGTGGGGGCCTGCCCTGAATTATGTTAGACCTTAAGGGAAACTGACTGTCCCTCTTCTAGCACCTTTCATGGCCAATAGACCCTTAGCCAGGGCTGGGACTTTGTCTCTAAGCTAGGATTTTGTCTGACTTTGGCTTGCACAGATTTCATGAGTGTTGTTACCGTTGCTTTTAGTTTACACGTACAAGTGTTGTGACTGGAAAACATATTTCCTTGAAGTCATCCATCAACTCTGGCTCCTCTTAAAATCTTTCTGCCTCTTGGAGGATGATCGCTGGACCCTAAGGGCAACAGTGTGTTGCAGAGTTTCCTTTAGTGCTGGACTTCCCAAAGACTCCGACTCTCTACTCATTGACCACGTAAGGGTCTCGGTTAATCTCTTTGCTTCTCTGATGAGGTTTGACAGATGCACTAATTTGTGAGCGTGTGATAAGCCATTGAAATTTGGTTTATTCCTAGGTCCATTTAGCAGAGGAGCTGTCAAGTCCTGGTGACTTTGACAGATCTGGGTACAGGTTCCTAAGCTGGATAGTGGTGTCAGGTACAAGGCCTTTACACCCAAATAGAAAATGTGTGGTTACTCCCATGGCTTTTATACCACTATGGTTCCTGTGGGCACACCCTGCAAAGATGGTTTGTTATCATAGCTCACGGGGTTTATTGCTGGAAGAGACTGGCTCTTCCCCTCTGGCGGCATGCACAGATAACATCTTCTGGTACTATGGAAGATAGCCAGTAGGAAGGAAGCTGTCAAGTCAGTGTCAGTCTGGTTTCTCAGCGTTCTATGATTTAAGTGTGTGATGTTTTTAGCCATATGAGCTTGCTGTCAAGTTCTGGAAGGATACCCAACATAATAGCCAGTCCTGTTCGTGAGTCTATCGGATCCCAATGAATAAATCCTAAATTAGTGAAAGTAAATATGCAGTGAAATCCTAATTAGTCTTATTAATAAAAACCAGAGTCAGGTATCGAGGGAGAAAGATCAGAGAAGCAGAGCAATAGCCACAAGAGAAACTTCTTACCACCACCATCTTCAAACCGAATGGGATAAGATCCTGTCTCTGTGAATCCTCAGCCTGAACAAGCACCTAGATCCTGGCTCCACCTACCTTATATTCCCTTCTCCACCTCCCTAGTGCTGAGGTTAAAAGGGTTAATCTCAACCACTTGACTCTGTTTCTCTTTTACATTGATTCAATCTCATGTAGCCCAGGTTGGTCTTGAACTCCTGACCTTTCTGCTTCATCCTTCCAAGTGCTGGGATTAAGTTGTGTGTCACCACTGCCTGACTTCAATGGTTGACTGGTGGCTAGCTCCATCCTCTGATCTCCAGTCAAGCTTCACTTGTTAGAAACAAACAAATATCATCACACAAATGGGGTCAAGTATGTGATTCTGTCTTGAGGTATTCATGCTCAAAGCTAGCTTGCAATCATTGCCCCGCTGCTCATACATTTATGTCTGTGAGAACCTCTTGACTAGTGACACTATATGCAAATAAGTGTGTACTGGAAACAGGACCCCTTGGTCACCGGAGAAGACAAACAGGAAGCTATTCAAGTATCAGGTCCACAGAGGCTCTGTCCTGGTAAGAAACACAGAGAGGCTGATTGACTCAGCCAGGACTCTACTTGCTCCTTTAAATTATTTTCTATTGTGTGTGTGTATAAATGTTTATACTGCCCACCTTAGTATTTTCCCATTCTTTCCATCACCCTTAAGTTTCATTGCTTACTCCTTAGTGGTGTCTCTGATGCTAGAATTAGTTAGCACTGTCTAACTTTCTGCCAGGTGGAAACAGTTTATTTATCCCTCAAGATCGTGGGTAATATTGTAGGCATGTACCGTGTGAAAGTCTATCTAGATGTTAACCACGCAGTCCTCCAAACATCTTTATGCATATTTGTAATACACATTTAACCAAAATGAAGCAACTCAGGTGATGAATGGGGACCCAAGTAATCAAGGAAGATCCTCAGTGTGGGTCTCTCGCCTGCAGAAAGACCAAGTGTTGGCTTGTGGTGCAGCATGGAGGGACCTGGGACCATGATGCTGAGTGAAAGGGGACAGCCATAGAAGAACTCTGCTACAGATATCCAGAAAAGCATATCGAGAGAGAGAGAGAGAGAGAGAGAGAGAGAGAGAGAGAGAAAGAGAGACAGAGAGAGAGAGACAGAGAGAGAGAGACAGAGACAGAGAGAGACAGAGAGAGA
>NW_026067929.1:700779-728826 GCF_014885135.2 Alexandromys fortis
AGAGAGAGAGACAGAGAGAGAGAGACAGAGAGAGACAGAGAGAGAGACAGAGAGAGACAGAGAGAGACAGAGAGAGACAGAGAGAGACAGAGAGAGACAGAGAGAGACAGAGACAGAGAGAGAGACAGACAGAGAGAGACAGAGAGAGAGAGACAGAGAGAGAGAGACAGAGAGAGAGACAGAGAGAGAGAGACAGAGAGAGACAGAGAGAGACAGAGAGACAGAGAGAGACAGAGAGGAGGGAGGGAATGAGGGAGGGAGAAAAGGAGGAGGCTGGAGACTGGGGGTGTGACCGCGAAAAGACCATGGTGGGGCAGTCAGAGGTGCAGAGGTGGCAGAGCTTCTCTGTGGTGTGGCAGAAGACCAGCACTGTCAGCACTCAGAAGCCACTGTGTCGTCCCCTGCGACCTGCAAAACAGTGATGTTTGTGGTTGCTGTTCAAACCTCAGTTAATTGTTACCCCAACGACAGGAGAAACCTCTCCACGGCAGTGGCAGCACCGAGCTTGGGGAGCAGTGATACTGTTCTCCCCAGTCTAAGATTGTTGCTCTGCAAGCTTACTTTCTTGCTCTTGCAGATTCTGGGGAGTCAGTAGATTATTTGCTATTTCACAGAGTCTCCAGTGCTTGGAAACACACATGAAAACATGGTGACTATGCAGGCCAAGTGGTTAAGATTGCATGCAAGGATGCGTAGGAGCTTTGCAGGATACTGGCTGAGAGGAGAGGAGAGAGCTAAGGACAGGCTGGGGTGCACCTTCAGGATGGGTAAGGTAGAGTTTAGGAACCATTTGGTTGGAATCCCCAGGTTCCTTCTGCCAAGAGATCCTTCTAATTCTGGTTATAGCTGCAACCCAGCAGGTTTCCAGAGCCCAAAGAAGAAAGTAAGGCAGCTGATAAATGTTGGGAGACTATCTGAAGGACCCTGAAATCCTATTCTGATCATCTTCAGAGGGGATATTTTGTCGTCAGAAATAACTGCATAGCTGTTCTTCTGCCTATTCTGCCAAAGGAAGACACACTTCCTACAAAGCACATCACCCACCTTGGGAAAGCCATGCTCAGGCATTGCCTGGTTCTCTAGCTTCTGTCTCGTGGTACATATTCCTTCCAGAGAGGTGCTGGAACACACGTGTGGTAGGTTTGGGGGTTTTTTTGTTTTTGTTTTTAAATTCTGACTTGTAGCACTAGAGAATGGAACTCTCGTGCTGATTGGTGCAAATGATTAGTGGAAAAGACCCAAGACGGAGGGCCCCAATAGTGAGGTAACTGGCCTCCCCTCTTGGCGAGATGGAGGCCACTCCACCTAGCCTACAACATAGACATACTGAACAATAACCAGAGTTTTACCTTTGATTATAACTGCTACACTGAGAACAGGAACAGAAGGAAGGAAGGAAGGAAGGGAGGGAGGGAGGGAGGGAGGGAGGGAGGGAGGGAGGGAGGGAGAAAGGAAGAAAGAAAGAAAGAAAGAAAGAAAGAAAGAAAGAAAGAAAGAAAGAAAGAAAAGGAGGGAGGTAAGGAAGGACAGAGGGAGAGAAGGGGGAAAAGAGGAGCCTAACCAGTACAGCCTCCTAATTTCTGCCCACACAGTCCTTATAAAGACAGCCAAATGAATGCTAGACTCTGGATCCAGTTTCTGTGTAATTTCAGGAATGTTGAAGACAGCAGTGGGCATGCTCCTGACAGAGGTCAAGGTCCCAGGAACCGCAGCTGCGAGCAGGAGTTAGAGCCTTCTGCCATTGTTCTGTATGACGAGTCACATTTAAATTTAAGAAGCCATTATAAATAGAAAGATGAGGACGGAGATAGAAGGGCAGGCGGAGATGAGAGGGCTTAGCGACGGCTGCCACTCTGCCATCTTCCCGAGAGTCAACCAATGGCCGCCTCCTGGTATGCCAAGCGGGAGGCCTGGCCGCCGCGTCGCTCGGTTTCCCCCTTGCTTTTGGCAGAATCTCGCCCGGCTGTAGATTGAAGGAAATAGAAATAAGCATCTTGCGACCACAAACAGATGTGCTTGATAAAGAAAATGTCAGCAAAAATACTAAAGCCATGTGTCACAGCGGCTTCCTGACAGATAGCGGGAAAAGGTAAGGGATGTTCTATCATGTCCGACAAGGTGTTCTTTTTGAGATTTAAAGATCACTGTGCAACTTGAAACGTGTTTGTCACTTTGCCTCTGACTGCAGCTATCTGGGGCTTCGCAAGAACTTTATCAGCGAGGCATAGGGGGAAAGAAAGCAGCCGGCTCCCATTTATCTCAGCTCGGTTCCCTTCAAAGCCAACAAATAAATTACAGTGTACATTTGATACAAATTGATTTCTTAACTCAAATAACAATGTTGTCCTCCCGGTCGGGCCATGTGTCACTCACTCGTGAGGCTGAGTGAAAGGCCCAATCCGTCTGGGTGACAGAAATAGGCCCAGCGCTTCTCACCAAGGAATGCTAATCACCGGGGCTGGCCCGGCCTTTGTGGGCCAGCAGCGATAAGGGGAATCAGGCTGCCCTGTCACCATGCGACCGGCCGTCACTGCGACCCAGCAGCTGTACCGGCCTGCAGCTGCCATCCTGTTTCATGTGGGAAAATAAGATCCAGCCACTGCGGCTAAGATGCCGGTGCCTGGGACAGGATGTGAGCTGCCGAGAAAGGAGATTGTTGAATGTCCTCAGCTGATGTTATCTGTCGCAGGAGAAATGAGATATTGGCAGGGGCTGTTCGGTGGCTTGCGGCTGAGCACGTTAATAAGGTGTGGAGCAAGGCCACAGGCTAATTGGATTTGCCCAGCCTTCATAAAGAGTGGAGCCCACTGCCAGGAAAGCACACCCGGGCTGGCTCTTTGTTTAGACGGGACCCAGGAGAGGTAAGAGGCACTGGTCTTGGGGAGTACAGGGGTCCTCGGCAGGCACCATGGCCCATCCCCTGGCTCCCTCAGTGAAGCTGGCTGCTCTGATTTTAGTTGGGGTGGAACACACAGCCCCATAGTGTCTGGTGTGTAACTCAGCACTGGGCCTTAGCGTACTAACCCCTGGTGGAGAAGGACGCATAGGGACGTCGCAATGGAGTCGTCCACAGCAGCTCCTGACTGATTTGCCTATGCGGGGGTCTCCAGTGACAAAGCTGGCAGCTTCCTTTCTCCTCTCAACCACAGTGCACCCCACGGTGCACACCCGCTCCAGATGGCAGAAGATACAGAGAACACTCATGAGGTTGTAGGCATTCATGGTGTCCCCTATCTCTGGAGCTGTGGAGCAGTGAGGCACTTGGATGTTTGTTGTGAAGGAGCTATATGACCTTGTGCTTGAAAAGAGGAGGTTGTAGGATGTCACCACAATGTGTGTTACAGACAGAAGAAATTCTATTCAGTGTATATTGTTTTGTTTGTTTTAATATACTGGAATTGAGAGGTGAATTTTAGTTGTGGATATAGTAGATAGTGATATGTTTATTAATATACATGTTGGTATTTATATATGGAAGTTGATACACATATATTTAAGTTCCATAACCTTTACAAAGTTTAAAAGAAAACATTTTCACTATTTCTAGAATCAGCAGTATTATCCATTAAAAGTTAGGGGCAGATGTGATCTGGCCCCTGACACCTAACACAGCTACTTTCAAAGGGCCATGTGGCAAATGTTCCCTGTGACAATTAACTTTGTTAGCCAACATTTCTTAATGTACGGAATTGTCTGAAATGAATAAACAAAGTTTAGAAGGATGTATTCTAACCCAAGGCTTCAGAGGTTTAAATGTTGGAATGAGTGGCTTCATTGTTAGTGGGCATAAGGTGAAGGAAACATCAGAACAGCTGAGAGAGAGAGAGAGAGAGAGAGAGAGAGAGAGAGAGAGAGAGAGAGAGAGAGCAATATGCCAAGGATAATATATATTCTTCTTCGCTGGGATACTTCATTGATCCACTTCCTCAAAACAGCCCCATGTTTACTTTCTAGTATTTACTAACGAAGCCATAGAATGACCACACCCATGCTTAACTTATTAATACGGTCAGAACCTTCACCATCGAACCCCATGGCTGGACATTTTACTGTGGCATGCCTTGAACACAGGGGCCTTTGGAAAGACTCGCTATCTAAACCATATATTGGTTTAATAACCAGATGATGCTTCTGAGCCTCACTGTGCCTTCAAGCCAGAAGAAGGAGCCAATCCACATTCGCTATAACTTAACAGTGGATAACACTGTAGGTTGAGGGACACTGGAACAAAGCGAGAGAAGTTGAGGTTCTGGAAGGAAGATCGCCTTAGAGGGGGGTGTGATCCAGAGTTCTTACTGAAAGCCTATCATACATTGTAGGAGCCTGTGTAGGCATCTGGGACACCAACAGCCTGGACAACTGAGAGCAGGGGGTTGTGAATAGAGGACACAGTCATCGTGGCTAGGAACATAGACTTGAGAAGGCAAGAAAGAAAGGTGCACTGCCTCAGGAGGGCCAGGCAGTACCACTGCTAGGTGACCAGGACTTTTTTTCAATAACATGGTAACTAGCTGACAGGAGCTCTTCAGAAGGTCAAAGCCATCTTCCCCTTCTTCGATGTTCTTGAGTTGTTCAGTGCGGCGAACTCCCTGACCAGCAGGAAGGAACAGCCACCAGAGAGGATTCTTCCCAAATCATGCTTTATTGGAGCCTCTTGGTTGAAGGGAGAGAAGAAAGCAAGGGGACCAAGCTCTGAGCTGCAGCTGCTTATATAGGGAGTCTGCCTAGCAACCTTTGATACTTTGATACTTTAACTGCTTTTCTGGAGACCCACCTGCCAGAAAGAAAGCAGGGGAACATCCTTTTCAATTACAGACCACAAGGAAGTTCCCCTGTCAGTCAGGGGAAGTGTGGGCAGCTAGATCACAACAACTCATCCTGTTTTCTGGTGGAAGAACTGCAACCTTTATTATGGTATCAAGCGAGGCCGGGCCAAATGCCGTCTTGTAATGGCAGCCACTCAAATCGGCTCCCAGCAGTTCAGTTGAAGATTGACTCAAGCATATGAAGGCAGAGACAGGGGTGCTATCAGAGGTTCCTTAGTAAGTCACCTGTAAGGACCACAGGAATGTCTCTCCTCAGCAGAGGAAGGACAGGGTAAGGACCCAGGGATCAGCAAATCAGCAGCCCGAGGATCAGGAAAACGTGGTAGAGTTCTTGCAGATTGGAAAAGGGTGGAGGGAAAACAGGTTTAGTGGGATCCCAGAGTCCTCAGAACTCCTGCTCCAGGTGTGTGAGGCGGGTGCTCTGCCAGCACCCAGTGTTTCTGACAATTAAATGCAGACTAATTAGACCCACATAGCTGGGAACGACAGCACCTGAACAGAGGTGGCCGTCACCAAAGCTGATGAAGTCGCTAGGGGAGAGTGGATACGGAAAAGGAACCCAGGAGAAGGGTAGCTCTAACGTGAAGGAAAAGATACCCACTGAGGCAGTTTGAGCCAGGAATCACCAAACTAGGGAGTGAGGCAGGAGTCATAAGGAGGGATACTCCTGGCAAGTACTTCTTGTGGGCCAAAGAAGAGGAGGATGGAGAAGTAGCTGATGGGCCTGATTCAGTGGAGATTTCCTGGAGCCTGGTCTCCAGAGGACAGAGACTATACTTCACATGTGAGGATAAGGAGAGCTGCGCACACAGCTGCCTGGCGAAGGGCCAGAAGAGACTCTTGTTTCTTTGTTTTCAGGATGCCAGGCAGTGCTGCAAACAGTAAACCAACAGAAGCTGGAAATTATTGAGCACAGGGGTACCCCTGGGACTCAGCCATTTGCTCTGCTTGCCGAATCAAGTCACTCAGGTGAGTTCACTTGTTTCAGCCTCCGGAGGAGAAGCTGGAGCTCAGCAGCCTACCCCCATGGCCCCATATTCCTTAAACAGTGATTGCTGGTGTATGACTAGGGTCCCCTCAGCAGATGTGGAGACAGATGTTGATAGTTAGAGCCTGGGGCTCATTCGGGTGTCTTTTGCTACATTCTGACCAGGAATCAGATGCCAGGCTGCTCCCTGACATTTCGGGAAGATGGGAAAGGCGGGCACCACAGCAGAATGTCTTAGGTGTATCAGAAGAGAATGCAGTGTGCCAAGTCTCTCCCTGATGGAACTCAAAGACTGGAAACTGAGTTCTACCCACATGCATTTCCTTCTCTATAATGAAGCTCATTGTTTATGTTTAAAACTCATCTATTAGTGACTTTTAAGGATTTTGGCGGTCTCATTGTTTTTGCACAAATAACATTCTGGGAGGTGGCTGGGACTCATGTGCATCTTAGCTAAGATTGTGGAATGGCAGGTGTGGGAGCTGAGGATGCGGCCAATGTAGACCCTCTCACACTACCCTTGCTGAATTCTGCACTCTCCCAGAACTGAACAGCTCTGTTCTAGACCATCCAAGCTCAGGTTGCAGGACTTTTACTTATAATGACCGAAGGAACTTTCCTGAACTACCATGGTTATCACTAAATGTATGTATCAGTTTAAATACTAAAGTAAAGTGGTGTGGGAATTATATGTCATCAGTCCAGCTGGATAACAGGCAGGCCTATTGTGAAAACATCTCATCATAGCTCAGTGTATTCATACCACCCGGTCTTTAAATATGAGCTGAACCTGCTGAAAGGTCAAGATGTGAGAGGAACCAGGTCAGAAAGGTCCAGACAATCATCAAGAACCCACCCCTCACTCTAAGTCCTATGTGTACAATCAGAATACCAAACTAAGATAGAACTGAGATAATTACTGAGACTATAATAGGATACCCATGATGCTCTGCTCAGAGCAGGTTCCACCTGTAAATTCATTTGAGCCTCTTGATACCCTAAAAGCAGGGTCTGGACCTAATTTTCTACACGTAGAGAAAGAATCTCAGAGTTAACGACTCAAGGTCATACAGGGAGGCATGTAGAAACATTCTCACAATGGCAAGAGCCACACTACCACGCTTGAGGTCTCTCCTGAAGAAACAGGCAGACAAACAGTGTCTCCCAAGGTCCTGCGTGCTTCTGTTTTGTTTGTGTACGTGTGGAAAGGGGCTCTCGTCTGTCTTACTCTGCTGTGTTTGTGCCCTGGGATGAAGCTAATGCCAGGACACGGCTTTGAGGTAAGCTGGTTTTTATATATCTGAGCTAATGAAAACAAATCTTGTGTAGAACCTTTCTTTAAGGACATTTGCCTAATTACCTACTAGGGACATTTTGTCCCCAAAGCAATCACACTACCAAATGTTCTTCCTATTCCGGATGTCTGCAGCAAAAATGGAAAATATTAAATCAAGCTTTGCTCTCTTGAAAGAAGGCAGTCTAGCGAATAAAACGCAATATTACAGCAAAGAACTCTACTGTGGCAGAAAGGACCACAGTCGGTTGGCTTAGATAAAGAAAAGAAAACAATTTAAGCCAAACTTTGCTTCAAATTAAAATGCACGTTTATTTTTGAAGGAAGAAAAATCAGACCTCACCATAAATGTGTGTCTGGAACAAAACTGTCTGATACAAAATTGGCTCTGCTTTAAAATGCGTTATGTATAGTGATTTCTTCCTTTAACAGTTGAGGGTTTTATTGTGTTTAGATACACATCAGTGCATTGTATATACAAAAGGTGCAACCCAGGGCTGTGGGGATGGGGGAGAACATTTCAGTTATCTAACAACGGCATCCAAATGAATCATCAGCTCTTCTAGAATTACCTTCAATGCACACAGGGACTTTCTAAGAACTAAGTAAGATCCATCTTAGTCAGCTGAGGTTGCCATAATGAAAATGCCGAAGATGGCGGCTTAAACAGCACACGGCTCTGAAGGGGAAAATGTCCAAGGTCAAGATATGGAAAGGGCAAGGATATTGCAGAGGGCATCTTCCTGGATCTAGATGGCCACTTTCTAGTTGTGTGCTCAGAGGGTTAGGAAGAGAGTGCTGTGCTCTCTGATTATAATGAAGGACGCAGGTACCACTGAGTTAGGGCCCCACCCCATGATCTCATTTAACCTTGATTATTTCAGAAACCTACTGAGAGCACATTGCAGGTAGGGGTCGAGAGTTTGATATTTGATACACACAATACAGTCCTTTATGGTATCCTTTTAATTACACGCAGCATTGTACACTTTTTTGTTAGGCTGTTGTTTCTCTTGAAATTACCTGAAAAGCTCCCACATTCCACACTGATACCCAGGCTTTGGAGCAGCATTAGAGGTTGGTGCTTTTGGGGACTGGAACATTTCTGCTAAAGGGGACTTATGAAGGCAGAACCCCTGGACACCAAAGAGGAAGGCTGAGAAGCCTAAAGACCAGAGAGGCACTGCAGTCAGCCCACAGCAGGAGGCATGGGGAAGGCTGGCTGCAAGCAGAGTTGTATGGCAGACACTTTATGGGTTGCTTTGTTTCTGAGATAGAGTGCCAGAGAGGCCTTGGACTTGACGTATAGCCAAGGTAGAGCTTCAATGTATCCTTCTTTATTTCCTGCCTCCTACGACCGAGGGGACCAATGTGGGCCAGTATACCCATTTTGTGCAGTGTTGGAGATTAACCCAGGGCTTTGGGCATTAGATAAGCCATATACTGGCAGATCACACCTCTAGTTCTTGTCAGAAACTTGACTCAAAGACCATTTCCGGATGTACCAATATGATGCCTTGTGCTTTTTTATACACCGTGTGTTGTGCACTGTATTGAGACCCACGGGGTGGGAAAGAGTGGTGTTTTAAATTAACTAGCACACTACAGATGCTCTTCCCAAATCTATGGTGGTGTGTGTTGTGTGTTCATATTGGTAGAATCAGAGAAAAGATAGCTAATCTGCCTTTTTGTCCATACTTGTTATTATTCTAGCAGTTAACAGTTGGCTCATAGAAATAGTACCAAGAGTGTAATGAATTACATTTGTCCGTATATGGGCATGCCGATGCATACATGCTTTATCTATAAACTTCCAAATAACAAATTTGCAAAAACATTTCTAGCCAGGCATGGAGGCACACACCTTTAATCCAAGCACAGGAGGCAGAGTCAGGTAGATCTCTGTGAGTTCTGGGCCAGTCTGGTTTCCATAGTGAGTTCCAGGACAGCCAGGGCTATACAGTGAGATCCTGTCTAAAATAAATAAATTAATAGAACGATAGATAATAGATAGATAGATAGATAGATAATAGATAGATAGATAGATAGATAGATAGATAGATAGATAGATAGATAAAATCTAATTCTCTCCCACCACTCACATGATAGCTGTTGATAATTCTGTTCACCACACAGCCTTCTGTAGTTACTGTGGGACTGTGGAAGCCTCATATACATCCCAATTGCCTCTGAGCTACCATCTCTCCAAATGTGAAACTCTAAGATAATCTCAGGGAAGAATTATGGCACTCAGTTGAGGTTTTCTTTTCCAAATTTTTCAAGTAATAGAAAAAAAAACTCGGCAAAGGAGTATGCTGATCCCATTTTCTTTGGCAAAACAGGATACATTTCCAGTGGGTTACCTCGTCCACAATGAGGAACTGGCACTTGCCTGTGCAACACCCTTAGCCAAGAGCAGCCTAGCAGATTCTTGCAAGAAATGAAATTAATTATCTCAATTTGCCACATACACAATATTCTAGGCATTAAGTATACCATTAATATATACAAACACTCCATGTTGTTCAATGTTTTATTAAATTCACTTATCTTGCCCTCTAACTTCGTTATTAAATTACAGAATAACAAGCACTTCTAACACAGTTTGTGTCGAATAATCATACTTACTTTTTCTTCCCTTCTCAGAAATACAGTCCTCTCACATCATATCTAGGAAAGGTTCAGATTCAGATCCAACTAGAATTAATTGAATACCTTCCATGTACTAGATAACACATTTCTTCAAAAACGAGGGGATTTTTTTTTATCCCACCCCAGTTCTATGCAAGAGCAGAAGAAGGGACACCATGTTCCTTAGACATTTCAAATATGAACTGTCACAGTTCCAGATCTTAGAGAAGAGTTGTAGGTTTGGAAATGAACAGGAAAGTTATTATTTATGTCTCAGCAGCTTAGAAACATAAACCCAAACATAGATCCAATTTTAAAATAGCAAAGAACTTAACAGTATCCAAAGAAGAAGAAGATACACGGGTGAGGCAGGACATGGAAAGAAATCCAGCATCTTTGGTCCTTACTGAGTTCCTGTCATACCATTAGATGCTCACTGCCAAATACATGTGACCAATGTTGGCAAGACATAGAGAGGTTGGAACTCTTGTGGGTTGCTGGTGGGGAATGTCAAACACTGCAGGCTGTCACTGGAGAAAATAGTATGGCAGCTCACTGGAGGTGAGATTTTGATGCTGGCACTTGAGCAGCCATTTGCATAGCCTCTGTTTATTGTGAAATTATTCTTAGTATCTACACAAGGGAAACAGACTGTGGTCTAAACTGTGAAGAAACACGCACGTTAGAAACATACTGTATCAGTCTTTATTACTAGAGGCAGACAGAGATAGTTTATATGCAGCCCAGGCTAGCAAGCAAGGGTCAACCTCCTAAAGGATGGAATTTTATGTGTCCACCACCTTATCTGCCTTTTGTGATGCTAGAGAAAGTTTCCTGTATTCTAGGCAACACTGTATCCACTGAGTCAGACTTCACCTCCTTCCAGTCTTTTTTTTTTTTGGTTTTTCGAGACAGGGTTTCTCTGTGGTTTTGGAGCCTGTCCTGGAACTAGCTCTTGTAGACCAGGCTGGTCTCGAACTCACAGAGATCCGCCTGCCTCTGCCTCCCGAGTGCTGGGATTAAAGACGTGTGCCACCACCGCCCGGCAGCCTCCTTCCAGTCTTAATACAGGAAAAAAAGCTGAGTCATTCCAAAGGATGGATGTGTAACACTCTGAAGACGCCATGAAAAGTTAATCAAGCCCGACACAAAAGGAGACTTTCTAGATGGCTCCATGGCTATGGGGCAGGTAGAATGGTCAGACTCAGAGGGAAAACATAGTAGGGCGGTGTGGACTAGGAAGAGCTGGGGTGAGGCGCCAGTGCTTCTGTGGGTACAGGGCCTCAAATGTGGAGGATGAAGCAGACGCTGAGATAGATAGATGGTGGTGGTGTGGGCAGCTGTCTCCAGGCCATTGCCCTAGACTCTCAAAATAGTTAAAATGAGGTGTCCGTGTCATGGATCATCACCAGCGTTATTTATAAGAAACCATATTAGGTTCAGGGTTTAGGGAAAAACTAGATTAGAAAGATGATAATGTGAAATCATGGGGCACATATTTCAAATTTACAGAGCTCCTTGAAGCTCGCCTAGGAGAGTGTGACTCTGAATCATTTAGTTGTCTATTTAAATGACAGCTCAAGCGGCATGCGTAAGTACCAATGATGCGCTATATAAAGATTTTGACTGTGCCAACTGCTAACTGGCCCTCTGGGAGGGAATTAGTGCCATCTCCACCACCGCAGTCATAACCATGTAATGGGCTCATGCTCCCTTGGGCCTCCTTCTGGTGTCTTCTCTTTCTGAGAGGTAAAGCTGTTTTACGACAGAGTTCACTTCACCCCCACTTCTTCCTCCTTTCCAGCACCGAGCTGTGGGCCAGCCCCTCCTCTGTACTATGAGCCATACAGACTGAGGTGTCTGAGAATGTATGATGGCCAGGATGGTTCAGCGCTATCTGCTGACCCTGGACCCCAGCTCTGGGTCCGAGTTTGTGAGAGTGAACACGCTTTTCACCCTATGCCAGTCCTGGAGTAAAGAATCTACATGGAGAACCCCAACAAGCACAGCATAAACCAAAATGTCCAGGTGTGTTACCCGTGCAACAATTCCTCCGAATAAAATTTTCCTGAGGATAAATACATCTGCAACCCGGGTTTGCTTCTCTTTCGAAATGCCTAGTTGGTGGTGTGTGAGCACAAAGATGGGTGTTGATGTAGAAATAGTGACTCATGTGCCATCAGCTTCAAGAGAGAGAGAATAACTGTTAATGACATGAAATAGAAAAGCCAGAGTCCAGAAAGTATATCTGAAATCTTAAGGAAAATTTCTGGCTAATGACAATAACGTATAAGATTTATATGTATGTATATATATGCATCTATATTATGACAATAATATTAAGACAAGATAAAAGCATCGGAATTAAAGAAAACAGGGCAAGGGGCCCAGGCTCTTTACTCTTCTCATTACTGTCATCAAATACCTAACAAGAGACAACAGAGGAAAAGATGAACACCAGGCTCACGGCGTAAGTGTATAGTCATGGGAGTCTTGTGTCTCCTGGGACCAGGAAGAAGAGAGAGGTTTGGGGAGGAACTGGGGCTTGACTATTACCTACAGATGCTGCCTCTTCAGTGCTAAGGTCCTTCTCTGTCAGCAAAAAGTTCCACAACATCCCCCAAAACCACTAACTGAGGATCAAACGTTGAAAAAGAGAGACTTTGGGAGGATGTTTTATATGTCAAACTGCAACAGGTGGCCAGATAAGAACCTCAGCAGGTCTTCCCCAGCGCTGGATTCCCACAGGTGCCAAGTCTGTGGGAATGTTGACAGCGGAAGAGCGAATGTGGGAGACTTGAATTTTCTACCTAATTTTGCCATTAATCTAAGACTCTTGAAAAATCAGTAGAAAAACCGAACTGAAAACTTGTGAGAAAGTTACAACAACACCCACTAAGGCCATGACAAGATGGCCCAAAGCCCTAGCAAATGACAGAGGCAGGTGGACTGTATGGAGCTACAGCCACAAAGTGACAAGCACAGCATTTGAAACTGAGACAGAAACAACAATGTTGAGAGTCAGTGATGCCTGGGTCAGACTCGCTGACTCTAAGGGCTCATCCAGAAGGGTCTGGTGGGTTCCTGACCATAAAACAACAATGTGACCCAGTCATGTAGCCCTTGTGTATTCACCCAGGAGCTGTAAAACATATGTTGACGCAAATACAAATGATACAGCATGATTCATAGCAGCCAGCATCTGACATCTACCCAAGGGCTCATCAAAAGGTGACTGGGTAAGGATACTTGGGCGCCCAGGACTCACACAACGTGCGACCCTCACCAAGACTCCAGTCATCCACACTGACACACAACATGGGTGATCCCAAAGGCACAGTGTCAAATGAACTACAACAGAGAGAGCAACCCTCAATACCGTCTTGGAATAGCAAGTGGGTAATTTCACTGAGAGGACTTGTCAGGGACTTGACATTGGCACAGAGGGTGCAAGAAACACAGCCGTGGTTGTCAGAAGCTGGCACGGAGGGCAGAGACGACAGAAGAGGCACAGGGGACCGTTTCTATTTGATGGAGGCAGTCTGTCTTGAATGTGGCGGTGAGAACTTCATTGCAAACACTCGTCAAAATTCAGAACAGCTGGGAGGAATTGGCTTCATGTTGACTGTGCCTTAAGAGAAATGACTACAGATGGAGTTCCACCAAAGGCAGGGGATGCTCCTTTTGGTAGAACAGATTTTATTTTTTCTAGCCTTCATTTCTTGGGCTGTAGTACCAAGGTGCAGAGGAGAAAGGTTGAGTTTGGCAGGGGGTGGTGGCAGAAGACTCTGTCTAAAGACAGCCAGCTGGGGAGTTGGTGACATTTCACAGCTGCTATGGGATGGGGGATATGTGGAAAAGCAGCCTTGTTTTCCTGTCTTTCCACAGTTGTTTCAGATGTCTTCTCTTAAAAGTTGGTTTCTTCCTGAAAATGTGTATTCCCTGATTCTGGAGTGTTCAGACTTTCATAGACCCAAAGAATTAATGGATGCTCAGCTTTTTTTTATAGCTATTTTCTGGATAGCTTTTTTTTTTTTTGACTGAAAAATGTTGCACTTGAAGGAAATATAGTAGCACGTATAATCTAATATTGAACCTCAGAAGTTGCACATATTATGTGGTTTGTCTTTAAAGGTTTTATGCTTTGAGAAATTTCAGAATTCTTTTTACCTGTGAGATGAACCATTCTACTCTAGGGTGAAATAACAATCGAAAGTCATTCAATAAATATGTCATTTCTTCTCTTTCCTTCTCATCTCAAGCCCATAGCCCCACAACACTTGAGCTTGCACATAATCACATCCACACACACACACACACACACACACACACACACACACACACACACTCCAATGTTCTTGAACAGATACTGCTTTACAGATTGTATTTCTAGTCCTGTGTGGATCACTCTAGTAATAATTGAAGCCTGTTTGGGGAAAAGTCACACTTTGATAATTTCATCAATTAATAAATGGATTTTATCTTTCAGATACTCTCATAGCCCCATGACAGCAGAAGGGAGCCCTGCTTGTGCAGTTTCTGTGGTGCCTAGAGCACAGATGGCCTCCCGCCACCGTGCACGAAGCAGAAAGAGCATTTATGAGCCCACTGGCGTGAAGCTTGAGTAGGCAGATTCATGAAATTCGCTTCCATGAGATTTGGATTAAATTTAAACCACTCTGTGCATCTCTCCCTTTGATTAAGGCTGTGTGCGCAGTGAAAACCTCGCATTTGAATAGAACTTGGGTCTTTTAAGAACTTTCAATGTGCACAAATCTAAATTGAGCCCCCACACTTGATCCTCAAGTGCACAGGAGGTCAATTTACATCCAGCATTAAGAGGGGACAAAAGAGACGGCATTCCTCTCCAACTTCTCAGAATTTTTAGCTTTGGATCAAAGTTTATTAATATCAGGATCAACACAGAGGCAGCTCACTCCAGTGGCACTTATTAAATTATAAGATGTAGGGGTCTTTAGATAGAAGAGAATTGGCACCAACACAGGAGGGGAAGCCCTCGTGTGTCTGCACGCTCATGTCCCCCCTCAATAAAATAGAAGTGCTTACCAGGTGACATGGAGTGGCCTTTCAGAGGCTTAGGGAGAAGTGTGTATCTTTTTATCCATAGTCTTCAGGGACACAGTTTATCACAGTACTTAAAGAAAAACTATTTTTCACTGGACTATGCCAATGTGGTTCTTCGCTTTCTACACAGCTCATTTCTGTCTGTCTCCAGTTTCTCCTTTTTGTTGGATCCCAAGAAGATGTGTTGGGACCATCCTGAGGCTCAGAGCTTATTTTAATAACTGTAAAAGATTCTGATCTTACTACCTAGGAGTTAAGGGATGAAAGACAAGGTTAAAGGTCCACAGAGGAGCAGAGGTTCATCCCATGTTCATGGTGTTGCTGGACCAGGTGCTCTAAGCATGGATATCACTGCTCTGACTTTAAGGAAAGTTCCATTTGCTTACTTATTGTGTGTGTCTGTGCGTGTGTTTATATCTGTATGTGCATGTTTGAATGTGTGTTTGTGTGCCTGTGTGCGTTTGTGTGTATGTGTGTTTGTGTGTGTATGTATGCTTGTGTGTTTGTGTGTGTGTGTATTTGTATGTGTGTGTATGTGTATATATAGGTGTGTATGTATATATGTGTTTGTGTGTATATGTATGGTTGTGTTTGTGTATGTATGTTTGTGTGTGTGTATGTGGAGATGGGGTGGAGGTCAAAGAGCAACTTTCATGAATCGATTAATTGGTTCTCTTCCTGCACCGTGTGAATCCTGGGCCTCACATCCAGGTAGTCAGGCTTGGCAGTAATCACCTTTAACTGTGACGATATCTCACCCCAAGCAGTTTTTATTTTTATTTACTTTTTAATTTTTATTTATGCATATGTGTATTTGCTTGTCTGCGGGTATTTGCATGTGAGTACAGGAGCCTGTGGGGCCCATAAGAAGGTGTCAGGTCCCCTGGAACTAGAGTTCCAGACCCCTATGAAAACCTGACCTGGTGCTAGGAACTCAGGTCCTCTGCAAGAGTGGTATGCTCTTCACAAACAAAACACTGCTCCAGGCCACTGTGCTGATTTCTGTGTTGATGCAAGAACTTCAGCACTCTGGTCACAGGAACATCTGTTCCAGAAGTTTAGACCAGACTCTGATTGATAGTTAAATGGCTTCTGAGGGTAGACAGGATACTTTTCTATCAGAAGTTGACAACATACTGAAATTGCTGACTGCTTCCTACAGCCATGTTGAACTCTTCTTGAGTAAGATTCTACCTAAGTAGTTCAGGCCTGGGACAGTCACGAGCACACCTGCTCCTTTTCAGTTTCCAAAGGCAAGGCTTTACTTCTCTGACCAACTCCCTGCTGGGGAGAAGGAAGGCAGTGAATACCCATGCAGCCGCAGTCAGTAGACACCCAGGTGAGGTCAGAACTAGAGAAACTGAGAAAACTGGGGATGTGAGATGCTTAGGGAGGTACGGGGATGTGTCGTCATGGAACACAAAATGAAACATCCATACCCCAGGTCATCAAAAGATGGCTTTGAAAGAAGCATTCAAAAAAATAAAAAAAAAAAAAGACTGCTATTTCATCATTGTGAACAACTGGAGAATGACCCTGACCTTTGTTTGTAAATAACTGTCATATTCATTACCCATAACATAACTCAATATTAGAACAGACACCCTGTGCCATAAAGCAGAGTCACAGTGTCCTGGAAAGAAGAAATCTGTCTGTAGAGTTTGTGATCAGGCTGCAACCGTGGACCTGTTTGTCAGCAATGCAGTCACGATGAGGAATGATGTCTGTCCATCTCCCTTCCAGTCGTGGCCCAAGATCCGAGGGACACAGAAGTGTAATACCACCTGTTGTCTGCCTGTACACAAAGACTGGTAGCGGTTTGTTAACTGCAGCAGCTGTTGCCCCTTCTTCAGCTGTATTGCTGAAAATGCATACCTAGGTGGTGAGCCCTCACCACGTTTCCATTTTACCTGCAGGTTAGATGAAAATGCTGACTGTGATCCACCAGGGAAGGTGAAAGTCCCACGTACTGGCAATGTGTTCCTTAATATTCCCATGAGAAAATACTACAGATCAACCAGCTTAGCCAGTATAACACCATCCTCTCATTGCTTGGGCTTTGCAAGTGTGAGATCAAGGTATGACAGCCTGGTTTTTCCAGATGTCTTTGATATTCAGAAGTTGTGTTCTCCCTGATTCTTCAAGGGGCCTTCCCTCATGACATGCCTGCCCCCAAATTTCTATTTATATTGGATTAGTATCTGCTGTGCAAACTCAGTTTAAATTACTTGTGTCTTTAAAGAATCTGCTACCAAACACAGCCACACTTAGATGCGGCTCAGCATATCAGTATACAAATCGTGGGCAGTGCCCTGGAGAGCAAGGAGTGTCTTTCTAGGCCATTAAACAGAGGTACGTGGGTAATTCCAACACTGCAGTCATAATTCTTTTCAAAATCCATTGCCAGACAGAATAATAAATCAAGTCACCATGTCAACTTGATATTCTAACATAAACTTGTGGGACAGTACTGGTCTCGGGATCCAAGAGAATATAGTGTCAAAGTGAAACATTCTTTCTCCTTTCCTAGTGCCTCCCACAGAAGATGTTATTTGCTCTCAGCACACTGTTATACTTGTGCTAGCAAAAATCTAGAACTTACAGTGTTTCCTTGTCAGTCAGGTACTATTTCTAGTGGAGCTTGGGTTGCAGAGAACACTGGGGAGGGAAAGGGTTCATATAAACAAAGGACTCTCCAGAAAGAAATCCATGTAATAGTGTGTTTTCTCAGATTTGGTAATTCATCAGGTAGATGTGGGAGAGATCTCTCTCTCTCTAAGTAAAATCATCCAGCCTGAAGACTGGAACAGCAGCTATGCTGTAAATCACAAGCTCAGAAGGTCTCCTTTCAGTGGGACTTCTCTGCTAAAGTCACAGTCTTGTCCTAAATTAAGTAGGGCTTCTCTTGGTATAACACGATTCTAACCCAGGCACTTGGTCCGCTGAGGCAGGAAGGCTGAGACCAGCCTCATCCACACAGAAAGATCTTTACAAACGAGCAGACTAGAATGAGTCTCTCTCCTCAGTATCTCCAGGGGAGCAACAGAAGGCAGAGACGGGTTCCACACTAATGAATACCACTTTAAATTTGAATGTGTGGATTCTCTGACTTCTTGACCTGTAGAGGGCTCAGTCACAAATCATGGCATCTAGTCAAAACTGGTAGTTTTATGATAAAACAAGATCGAATCTTTTTTTTTTTTTTTTTTTTTTTTTTTACAGGTAGGCGAATGAGAGTCTGCTGTCATCTAGCCTGGCCATGGTTCTTCCAGCGATCTGCCATCTTGGTCCCTCCATGTTTGATCCCTCCTAACCCTAGGTAATATACCAGATTCCAGTGACCATTCCCTGTGCCAAGCACAGAAACCATTGCCTGTTTTACTGAGACTTTGACAAGTGCCTCTCCTTGTGTGGTTGGCCCAGGAACAACAGACTCCCCTTCTTTGACTCTCCACCATCTTCTTGCTCAGACAGAGGCTGCAGAGGAAAAGTAATGGCAGGTACCAGAATGTGATAGAGGAGAATTTCAGAGCTGGTGTGTGCAGCCAGCTGCCATCCTTATAGTTTATTATAGTCTCCCCTTGCACACTTAAATGCATACAATGAAACACACACATACTTTTGTGTGTATGTATGTATATATATGAGCGTATATATTCTCTTAAGAATGTTGTGCAAATAGAAGAAAATAAAGGAGCAAACAGTCTGAAAATGCCTGCCAGTCTGGGGTCCTTACAGCTGGAGAGAAAGAGCTCCAGGGCTCGTGAATGCGTGCGAATAACTTGATCAGCCAGGAAGAATGCAGGGATTGTGGTTAGTAATCAGCTGTAGGCACTTCTGAGGGGGAATCACATTTGAAGCTGCAAAGGTCCCCTAAATAGCTCTTGGGAAATGACCCTGCATCCCATTAAACACAAAAATTCATCGCAAAGAACCCAATGCCAGAGGTGAACCTCTTCGGTCTCAGCCCACTTCAAAATGCCAGGAGCCTGCACGTCTGCACTCCATTAACCTGGAAAGAGCAAACCAGACATTCTCCAGAGCAGGGGAGTGTGTGTGCCTGCGCGTGTGTGTGTGTGTGTGTGCACGTTACTTGAAGAAACTTTTCCTTTACACTTAAAAACACAAAACCCCTTTCCTTTCCCCCTTTATTTTCCTCATTATTTTCTGTCCTTAAAAAGGCTTTTTTTATCTCTCTTTTATCTCTTTCTCATGCCTGTGGCAAACGCACATGGCTTCCCATTTTACGCATCTGCACCTTGCAGCTTTATCTGCACACAGCTTACTGCTTTCCTATTTAAATGGCTGATGTCGAATCAAAGTCAAATACGAAGGTCAGGGAGGTGGGGTTTGGTGCTCCATGGCGCTGAAAGCAAACGCTGCAACAGAGGTCCCCAGTTAGGCCCAAGAGTTGCAAGAAGCCCAGCTGGAAAGCAATTCACACCTGCCATTCGACAGCATAGGACCAGAGGCATGCAGAGCCTCCATCCTGCTGTCTTTAATTAATATAAACACCATTGCTTAGGAAACAAGCAATTCAGTGGTAAAAATGGACCCTGTATAGGCAGGAAGACCCAAGTTCCATCCCCAGGCAGAGTCTATAATCGCAGCTCTGGGTAGGTGGAGAAGGGAGGAACCCTGTAGCATGCTGACCAGCCAGAATAGCCTAGTTGGTAAACCCAAGGACAGTGAGTGACCAGTTCAAACACACGGACATAAACACAAAATAAATAATAAAGGCTGGAAAATGGGTCAGCATGTAAAAGTATGGATTGGTCATCCAGATGACCAGGATTCAGTTCCCAGCATGCACCTCTGGTGGCTGGGAGTATGCTGGGTATAGGTATACCTCCAGCTCCAGGACAACACATGCCTCTGGTCTCCACATCATGTGACAGTCTCTCTCTCTCTCTCTCTCTCTCTCTCTCTCTTACACACACACACACGATATTAAAAATAAAACATAAAAACTAACCACTTTAAATATTTCAAGACAGTATTAAAATTTTAAAAGATAACCACTATAAATATTAAGATATATTTATACATTCATTAAAAATCTTTTAATGGTAATAATATTAGCAATGCAGTTTTGTACTTCTTAAAATTAATACAAGGTAATCTTTCAGGTCATGTGGGTTTGAAACTTAGCTAGAGCTGATGAATATATCTTGTTTAGAAGTCATTAAGAAGTCTTTATAACTTGCATCCTGTAACAGCTGCTATATGCCATACTACAGCCACAGAGGACAGATTCATGCCCAGTGATTAAATGCTTTGCCATGAAGATTGTTTTGCTCAGTTGTCTAGATTCTTCAGCCCGATGGAAATGTGCCATATGCAAAAACAGAAACTGTTACCTTGGTTTATTTTCTGCTGCTGTGAGAAATGTCATAACCAAATGTCTTTAGTTGAAGAAAGAGTGTAATTCACGCCATGCTTCTAGACCTTTGTCCATTACCGAAGGAAATTGAGGTAAGACCTGAAATAGAAACCACCGAGGAAGCTGCTTACCAGCTCACTCCCTGACTTACTCAGTTTACATTCTGAGACTGCCTAGTCCCACAGCCTAAGGGATGTTGCCACCCACAATAGGTTGGAACCTTCCATATCAATCCTCAGTTAGGATAATCTCTCACAGACATGGCTACTGGCCAATCTGCTTCTTGAGTTTTGCTATTCCCAGTTGACTCCAGGTTATTCTAAGTAGAAAATAAAAACTAAGCAGGACAAAATATTTATTTTTCATCAGTAGGAGAGTTCATTTCAGACCTGGGAAGGGTTAGACATATCTTTTCTACTGGCATATTCTTGGTGCATCTGAATGAAGTCCTGGGGTCCTGTAACAGCTTCTCACCGAGGGGCCCTTGTAGCCTCCATCAGGGTCAGATGAAGAAGATCCTGAGGGGTTCCCAGCCAATCAGGGTCAGATGAAGAAGATCCTGAGGGGTTCCCAGCCACTTCAGAGGGGCTGGGAACTGCACGCAGGAGAGCTCTTCTGCAAGTCACTCAGAACTACGTATAGGCAACAAGCTCCCAGCTTTAGCCAGGTAAAGTTGCTCACCAGACCCTAGAGCTTGCTTCTCAGTTCCACTGAGGACTTCAGGTAGGGAGGGTAACTCTGCCAAGGACGGTGGCCTGGTGGCTCGATCCTGTGCTTCTCCTCAAGGACATCTGTTTCATCAGAAGCCTCTGCTCTCTGTCTACTAACAGCTCTTAAGCCATTCTGTAACCAACTTCCCCTCACTCACCTGAATGGGCATATTCATGTTCAGACAGAGGGAGTGCTCAGCCCCTAGGGCTGTGCAGTCACTGATGCAGGCTCTGCCAGTGTACCAGAGCCAGCTGCTAGTAGGGTTCACGCTCATGCAGTCCCTGACAGCAGAGACAGGATGGAAGAGCGCACATGGTGATGGACTTCCGACTCCATGATTCTCTCTACTTGCCATCCAAGAGAACTCTATGCATTCAAGATGGAAAGACGAAATTTGTTCTCTTGATGCCCTGTGAGGATCTTGGGAAACCCTCCACACATCTTCCTTGTCCCACTGTCCCTGAAAATCTCATGAGTGAGGCCTAAATTGTGACAGGGAAATGTGTACCCTGACTGGACCTTCTAGAGCTGATGGCTCTGTGGTCCAGCGCCCAGTCATCCTGTGGACCCAGCCACGTTGGCCTCTGAATCCTCCTCTTCCTTTGTCTCATCCCTCTGCATCTGTACAAGGGCAACACATCTTAAAATTATTTCTCTTCCATGCCTGTGAGTTAGATACAACAATGAAAACTGGCTTTTAAATACACCTGTTAGACTGCGCGCCTGTAACGGGGACCAGTTTGCATGCGGTGCCTATGGGTTTCAGTTAACATGAAAAGACAGACATGTTTGAGTGTGATTTATGTAGAAGTGTCTGCGCTACTCCTTTCTTTAGAGATTACATAACTTATGAAGCCATTACAGGGGCACTTGGGTTAACAGCATGCCATTCCACAGCTGATTAGCAGCAGAATTAATCGAGACAGCGAACTTTCCCTTGACATGAGGCTTTTCTGCCCCAGTGGGTACTTAAAAGGTACAGTCTGCCTCTGTGAAACACCGGCATCAGGGCAGGGAGGCAGTGCATTCTCCATAGCCTCTCAATAATGGGACCACAATGTCACTTCTATCACGAGTAAAGAGCTACCTTCTCTCCTGAGATTTCCCACACCAGCGGGAAGCCATAGACTGACCACCAGGGATGAAGACAGAGTTTTTGTTACTGTGATTGAGGACCTCTGGTCAAGGTCACTAGCAATTTTTATCTGCTCTTGTGATGGAAAAATTGTCAGTCAAGGTGACTAGCAACCCTAGTGGAAGCAAGATGTGCTTTCTGACCCTGAAGCTGGTCTTTCTGGAGACCCAGTGTCTCTGAGTTACAACTGTGTGTTCTGTGTCTGCCATGTTGCCTTCCTGCAGGAGACAACACAGTGCCCAGAACACCAGAGCTCTGCAAGTAGGATGCAACTCCCATGGTGGCACACATGAATACCCACCGATGACTGCAGAGCTCTGTTTACATCCTCAGCTGCAGCCAGTCTAGAGCAGCAGGGCAAGAGCAGGAAACCCAGCCACAGCTCGGAATCAGCTGCAGAACCGAGCAAACACTGCCTACCTAATCTCACAGGGCACAGGTGCACCTTCTGTCTTCCCTGAGCACACAGCTTCCCCGGAGTCACCTGGGCCTTTTCTTTCCAACATGGAGATTTCTAGTCTTCACCTGCCTCTGAGTCTCTGCCAAATGCAAAAGAGTGGCCTTGTGACCAATGGAGAACCCCCAAGGATCTATCTGCTTCTGTACCCCCAGTTGCTTGGATGGCTGGTACATAGCATCATGGCTGACTTTTTCATAGGTGCTCAGTTCTTCAAGCTTGAAAGGTTTCCAACTAAGCCGTCTCCTCAGCCACTGGAAACCTGCCTGTTTTCATCACACTGAATATTCTTTACATATGATGTGAGAAAGTCAGGTATGGCAGCACACACAGAAATTCCACGTATCAGGAACCAGAGACTCAGAATTTGAGGCCAGACTGGGACACAGAATGAGACCTTGCCTCAAGCCCAACCTAACTCTAGTAAATTATAAAATGATAAAATTAAATGATACAGATATTAAAACCAGAAACAGAAAGAGACAACTTTAACAGTAGTTGAAAGAAGCTGAAGCAACTGTGTTAATTTTATGCAGAAACTTCAGAGCATGGAAATTTAGAGAGGAGCAGGGACGTGTTCGTCAACGATGAGGTGGTTACTTCTCCAAGAAAGAACAGCATCTATAATCTTCACACCAAAAGTCAGATTATGAAAGTGTAGGAAGCAACGATTCCTAGACCAGAATGGCAAACACAGATGTTGTGAGAGTTACACCTAAAACCTCCACAGCCCTCTCTCAGAAAGCTATTAATGGGGGGGGGGGGGAAGAATCTAAACTACCCTACTAATTCACTCGCTTTAATTGACTTGTGAAGATTGCCCTGTCCATCAAGACCAGGGCACACTCTCTTCTCATGCTAAGAGGGACCACAGGAAACTACCTGCTACGCCATAGAGCTCACCCTACGTGACTTAAAGGAGACACAGCCTACAGAGATCATTCTCACAGCACAATGAAATCATTTGGAATGAAATGGCAGTAAAATGGATAGGGATTTCTATTTTTTTCAGAAATTTAGAAACACATGCCAAGGAGTAGTCAGCCAATGAAGTGAGTTACAGGGTTGTTGTTGTTTTGTTTTGTTTTGTTTCCATGCACTTTTGTTCTTTGTTTCTTTTCCTTTATTTATTTTTTAAGGTTTTTTAAATTTTATTTTTTTTTCATTTACCTTACATCCCAACCACAATTCTCCTCCCTCCTCTCCTCACATTTCCTCCCCCAAGTCTCCCTTCCTCTGCTGTTTCTGTTCAGAAAGGAAAAGGCCTCCCATGGGTGTCAACAAAGCATGCATATCAAGTTAAGGTAGAATTAATCTACACTCTTTTTATTAAGACTGGGCGAGGCAACCCAATATGGGAATAGGTTACTAAAAGCCATTTTAAGTGTTAGGAGCAGGTCCTGATCTGACTTCTGGATTGGGTTGGGCAGGTTGGGGACAGGAAGGACAGGGAGAGTAATGAAAGATATGCCTTGATGGGGGAACATAGATAGATAGATAGATAGATAGATAGATAGATAGATAGATAGATGATAAATGAGGAATAGATAAATGATAAACACATAGATAGGAAGACAGACAGACAGGCAGACAGATAGACAGGTAGATAGTAAAGTTTGGTAGGTAGCAATGTGGAAAGAATCTGGGAGTAGTTGATAAACAGAAAAGTTTGATCAAAATACATCGTTTGAAATACTTAATAAAAAAATCAACAATTAAGTAATTTCTGATTCATATAAAGTCTTAGGAAAATTTCATTTTAACTAAATCAATTTAAAGTACAAATAACTAATATGTCACAGGAGCAGAACCGGTTTTAGAAGTTGGTGGCACAAACTGAGAAATGTCCAAAGAAGCAACCCTTTATTTCACCTAAGCAACCAGAGAAACAGACGTAAATCAAGAAGGAAGAATGGCGGAAATCAAAACAGCCAAAGCAGAAACCAATCAAACTGAAAACAAGAAAGATGTCAAGAAAACCTAAGACTTTCCTGAGAAAATCAGTAACATGAATAACTGCAGCAGTTGGAGCCCCGAGACACAGAGAAGTACAAACCCTTACACCTGCAGCAAGTACTCATGTAAGTGAGGTTGATCACCATAGGTCATGACTCCCGAAGCGACAGGAGTAAAGAACACAGATGGAAGATGCTGGACCCAGTGGCACAGACTTGAAACCCAGCTCCTCAGGAGCCTAGAGGGCAGGATCCCAAATGTAAGATCTGCCTAGGGTACGGAGTGAGCTTAATACCAGGACGCGCAACTTAGAAAGAACTGCTTCAAAATAAAAAGCAAAACAGAACTGAAGATGAGCTCAGCAGCAGAGTCTTTGCGGACAATTCTCAACGCCTTTTATTCCATTTTCAGCACTGCAGAAAATTAGTAAATAAAACAGTTGGGGAACAGGAACTCAGAAATTTGTTAATGCGGATGAGGAGGCATAATTCCTGGAGAGCTGCAGGACCTGAATAATTGCTCTGTGCCCTATTAACAGAAATCGCAGATACAGTAGATACCTAGATATCTAGTCAAATTATTAATTAAAATATTTGAGAAAGGGAAAACACACTAGTGGAATGCTTGCTAAAGGATTCCACTTAACACAAACAAAAAAATGTCCCCACTATTTTCTATGATGTCAAGACTGGAAGTGCTTTTCCTTTTAGTCTATGAGAGAAACTTCACCCAACTTCATAAAAAAGGCGAATTATGGACTTGTGTCTCTCATGAACAAAGCTGTTGGTGGAATTGCCAGTGAAGGTTAACAAACAAAACCCTTAAATGTATAATGAAGACAGTGTGGCTTAAATATCTAAGATTTATTCCAGGTTTGCTGGATTGACATAAGTAAAAATGATTACTATAATCTCTAAAACCAATAATTTAAAAACATGTACATTGATGTTTGTGTGTGGAGCTTCCTAGATATGCTGAGTAGATGATGCTCTTCAGTGTAAGGATGAGGGGAAAGAGTTGCTGTGCACTGGTCAGTTTCCTCACACTATAATGAAAGGGTTTACATGGGAGACCTGAAAAGTAAAGGAGGTTGATTTGAGCTATGATTTTGAAGATTCAAAGGCACAACTGGGAAACTTCTGGTAGACACTGCAGTATGGTGGGGATATATGTCACTGCCAATAGTCAAGTCTGAGGAGGGAGGGGGAGAGACAGAGAGACAGACACAGAGAGAGACGGAGAGACAGGTAGAGAGAGACAGAGAGAGAGACACACAGAGACAAGGAGAGAGACAGAGAAACAGAGAGAGACAGAGAGACACACACAGAGACAGAGAGACACACACAGAGACAGAGAGACAGAGAAACAGAGACAAGGAGAGAGACAGAGAAACAGAGACAAGGAGAGAGACAGAAACAGAGAGAGACAGAGAGACAGAGAAACAGAGACAAGGAGAGAGACAGAGAAACAGAGACAAGGAGAGAGACAGAAACAGAGAGACAGAGAGATACACACAGAGACAGAGAGACAGACACACACAGAGACAGAGAAACAGAGACAGAGAGAGAAACAGAGACAGAGAGAGAAACAGAGACAGAGAGAGAAACAGAGGGAGAGACATAGAGACAGAGAAGAACGCATGAGGTGTCCCAAACCTTTTCAAATCATAACTCCAATGGCCCAAGGACTTCTCATTAGGCATTACCTCTGAAAGTCCCCATATCTATCTCACTCAAAATAATGTCAAGATCACGATTTACAACATGATAGTTCATTTACCAAAGGCATGGCCAGTGCATTTTTGTATATTGTGCAGTTAGTGAGTCCACAGATGACAAAGGAACAGGAAACTGTTGTGATTTGCAGTTTACATGGCTGTCGTCTATGTGTTTCACAAATCACACACACACACACACGCACACCAAACATCATGTAATTAGAGCAAATTTGCAAAGTACATAAATTCAGTTGTTTTCTGTGTGCCATCATTGAAAAACTAGAATTTAAATTGAAATTAAAAGCATGGTATTGTATAAATAAATACATATGCAAGTATAAAACTATAAGAATGGGTGTGTGAAAACCTGCAATACATAATGAGAGAAAACAAAGAATTCCTGTGTTAATAGAGAGCAAACCTGTGGCTATACACAGGAAGACTCAGTATTGCTAGGGTATCAATTCTGCCCAACTCAATTGATTCACAGATTCATTTTCAATGCAATACCAATAAGGTCCTGGTTAGCTGTTCTGGAAATATTGACAAACTCTACCCAAAGTTTGCATGTAATGCAATAAATCAAAAGAGCCAGTACAATACTGAAGGAACATGGAAAAGCTGGGTAGCTCAATCACCCCAATGTCTGATATCTAGTCTTATTTCAAAGCCTGGTGTGAGACAGCCTTGCTTTGGGGATAGGATAGAGATATAGACCAACGGGGCCCTGGAAGAGTTAAGAAGAACACCCAGACAGACATGGTAAAATGATATTGAGAGGGCAGTACAATAGAGAAAGGAATGCCTTTTCCACAATATGTTGGAGGGGTTGGATATTTTTATGCAAAGCAGGAACCCAGACGGATTTCAGTGTCCAAGAAAACCCAAAATAGAACGCAGACTTAAACATCTATGTTACACAACACTTCCAGAGGGGAAAATGAGAACATCTAAGATGTTGGCCATAAATTCTTAGACACAAATGAGAAAAAATACCCATGAAAGAAAGAAACAAATAAGTTAGATTCCACTAAAATTAGAAACTTCTACTCTGGTTAGCACTGGTTGCACAAGTCTTTAATCCCAGCTACCAGAAAGGCAGACCAGGGAGAATGTCAAGTTCAAAGCCAGCTTGGCATGTTAGACTCTCAGAACAAAAGGCAAAAATGAGTGGCTATCTAGATCAGTGGCAGGATGCTTGCCAAACTTCTGAGAGACCATATGCCAATCCCCAAGTACTGCAATTAATTCATTAATTTAATTTTAACTTCTGCTCTGTAAAAGCATTTGTATAAATAGACTGCGTGGAAATAACTATAAGACACTGTTTGCTGAAGTATTTCTATCTATCAAGCAGATAGAATTTTTGAAGTTCTTGAAAATGAGCATTGTTTTTTTTTTTTTCTTTTTTTTTTTATTGAGAATAAGAAAAAAAAGTTTCCGCCTCCTCCCAGCCTCCCATTTCCCTCCCCCTCCCCCCAATCTTCTCCCCCTCCCCCCTCTCTTCTCCCCCTCCCCCCAATCTTCTCCCCCTCCCCCCTCTCTTCTCCCCCTCCCCCCACTCCTCTCACCCCCCCTCTCCTATCCAAAGAGCAGTCATGGTTCCCTGCCCTGTGGAAAGTCCAAGGTCCTCCCCCGTACGTCCATGTCTAGGAAGGTGAACGTCCAAACTGGCTAGGCTCCCACCAAGCCAGAACATGAAGTAGGATCAAAACCCCTTGTCATTGACCTTGGCTTCTCATCAGTCCTCATTGTTCGCCGTGATCAGAGAGTCCGGTTTTATCCCATGCTGTTTCAGTCACAGTCCAGCTGGCTTTGGTGAGTTCCCAATAGATCAGCCCCACTGTCTCAGTGGGTGGGTGCA
>NW_026067929.1:734854-781195 GCF_014885135.2 Alexandromys fortis
AGAGGGAAGGGGGTCAGACGGAGGGGGCGGAGAGGGTTGTGGATGCAAGCTGGGTGGGATAGGAAGAGAGAGGAGGTATCGGGCAGAGTAGCCCCTGAGGATGACCAGGAAGTGTAGGAGGGGTGTCTGAGTTCCCTGTCCCGGGCTGCTGCCGCGGTCAGAAATTCACTCACCCCAGTGATGTCTCTCTTGGTGCCTGGACCGGAACTCCTTGCTCGAAAATGAGCATTGTATAGGAACAAAATCTCCCCGGAGAAGGTATATAGATGAAAAGGAGAATATAAGCTTTAGCTGGTGAACTTCAATTTAAAGTGTAGAGTCAGGGCCATGAAATGACTCAGGTGGTAAAGCATTTGTATATAATCGTGAGGGCTTGAGTTTGACCCACGCCAAGAATGTAGGGACCGGACTTGAACCCCAGTGCTGCAGGAACGAAACGACGACAGCGGGATCCTTGGAGTGTGTTGGGCAGCCACCCAGGACAGTGGGTGAGCTCCATGTTTAATGAGAGATCTTGTCACAAACAGAAGAAGTGGGAAGAACTACGGAAGAAATTCACAGTGACTTCCACACACACAGAGGAACCTCCATACAAATATACATATACTTAATCACACACCTATCAGAAAGAAGTTTCCCATGCAAACAAAGCATGGAAGCCTTGACAGCTTTCATTTGTGGCTTCTAGGGAGTTTGGTAGTATTAGTTACAGAAAGGCAAACATTGGAATTCCAGTCCCAATGGCAAGGTCACCTGCACAGTCATGCATCTGATTTGGAGACTTGCTTTCACACAGATACTCACTCGAGGATGTATACACACTAGACAATTTAAAAACTAATTATCCCAATCTGGAAGAAACAAACTTTGTGTCCTTCAGCAATTCATGAATGACCAATGGTCTTCTGGTCAATAAGAGCAATGGAATGACATGCATCAGTGAAAACCCATGTCAAGGCCTGGGTCATCTTTCAATTAACATGGGCTAGTAAAAGAAAGAAATATAACACATCATTAGTTATCCCAGTTTTCAGGGATGCTTCGGGGGAGGAAAATTTGTGAGTGCCATTCATATTCAGCATAGTGCCCCAGTGGACAAATGCCACACCTGTCTCCTTACAGCTCGGAAGGTAAAGCCTGGCACAGGCAAACGACCACCTTGGAGGCAAGGAATCACTATGTGAGGGTACAAACTGGGTAGCAGAACTATTTCAGACATATGGAGTAGCTCCACTGAAATCATGCTGATGTGGGACTCTTTCTAAATGGCTGGGCATAGTTAGATTATGGGCAGCAAAGCCTGGCATAAGCAATGGCTTCTGATTGGCCAGTGTCACCTGGGTGAAGGTGATACCCATGGTGGATGGCCAACCACAAGGCCGAGGTGGAGAGAAAAGGGTTAGACAGCCTGTGTGATATTGAATTAGGGATGGAGAAGATAGCATGAATTCATGCTTAGCTTGATACATATGGATCACATATGGAGAGAGCTTCAGCAGCATGTGTTCAAGGATTTGTACATGCTGTTCTGAATGAACTCGTTCCTCCAGCTCTGGGAGCTGGGAAGCCATACATTCCGGAAGCAATGACCACCCCTCACACCGGTTCCTGTTTTCTGGGTCCATGCAATGAAAGCGGTCAAAGCTTCTTGGAGAAATGGCCAACTTATTTTAGCATTGTGGCAGGCAATATTCCAAATGAGCCCTGAGTTCTTTGTAGTGCAAGAAAATACAGAAGTGTGCAATGGACACACATGCTCCCCACCCCGACACACACAAGACAGGGGTAAGTACATCAAAGGGACTCAGAGCTAAGGGGAAAACATCACAACAGCTGGAGTGGATTCACTTGAGCAACACACAAAAGAGTTTTGGATTGTATCTCAAAGTATGAGAAGAATGTGTATGGTCTCGCAATGATGAACATAATTTATTGTATATATAAATCAATAGATCTAAGAAAACAGAGTTATCTCCTTTGTAGAAGGATCCCAAACAGTTCATGTGGGCTTCGCCACACAGAACGAGAACTAAGTCTCATTTCTGAGGTCCTGGCTGTCTGTAACAACTTTATTAAAATGACGCAGCATGAAAAGCAGAAGGTATTGAGAGCAGGCTCACTGTGAGGAAACTAACCAAAGTCACTGAGGAGTGATACCAATGGCAGCCTGGGTGGGGCTTGTGGATAGGTGGGACTGGACAAAGGGAACGGCACAGCCTCTGTAACCACATCACAATGGCTACCTCAGCCGAGTCAGGTACAGTACACGGGGAGCAATGGTAGTGAATGACCATTGCTCCTCAGAGCCGTGAGAGCATCAAAGACAAGGGATTCTGAGAAACTCACAGGGAAGAGAACACTCACAAGGTGTCTCCACTAATTGTGTTGTGGTGTTACAGGATGTGAAAAGAAGTCAGGGCACCCTTGGGAGGTGTCCCACACTAGGATAAAATGTTAACTATAAATGACTTGTAGTGTGGGCATATGGGGACCATCTGTCTTATCATTTCACTTTTTCTGTATGCCTAAGTATAACGGAAATTAAAATATAATTTTTTCATTTTTATTGATTTTTATTGAGCTCTACATTTTTCTCTGCTCCCCCTCTTCAACCCTCCCCCAAGATCTCCATGCTCCCAGTTTACTCAGGAGATCTTGTTTTTTTCTACTTCTCATGTAGATTAACTCTATGTACGTCTCTCTTAGAGTCCTCATTGTTGTCTAAGTTCTCTGTGATTGTGGTTTGTAGGATGGTTTTCTTTGCTTTATGTTTAAAAACCACTTATGAATGAATACATAGGATAATTGTCTTTCTGTGTCTGGGTTACCTCACTCAAAATAATGTTTTCTAGTTCCATCCATTTTCCTGCAAAATTCAAGATGTCATTTTTTTCTGCTGTGTAGTACTCCACTGTGTAAATGTAACACATTTTTCTTATCCATTCTTTGGTCAAGGGGCATTTAGGTTGTTTCCAAAGACCCATGTTTTGAAAGAGCAATATTTAAGACTGTACTCAGAGTATTGGAATCTGGGAAATGACTGACTCTTATGGCTGTGACCTAGTTAATGAATCATCTATGAATGGGTTTATAATTTGATATTGAGGTCATACAAACTAAGGGATTGTGTCTCCTTTGCAGAGCATAGGTTTGTAGGATTTTAAAAAAGTAAAATTACAACGTGGACCTAAACCCTGACTCTTTGTCTCTCTCTCTCTCTCTCTCTCTCTCTCTCTCTCTCTCTCTCTCTCTCTCTCTCTCTCTCTATATCTCAAAATCTCTCTCTATCTTTCTGACCTCCTCCCACTCTCTCTCTATCTAGCTGCAACAAGTCCAGTTGGGCATGAATCTCTGAGTCAGAATAAAATTCTCTCCACCTTTAAGTTACTATCATCGTGTGGTTTTTCTTTTTCCAGCGACATTAAAGTTGTCTGCTGTAGAGAGTCTGTATCTGGACTATATACCCTAAAGGCCCATTGTTGAAGCCTTTCTGACCAAGATGTTTTTCTCATTGATTAACAATGTCCTTCAGGACAGTAAGTTAAAAAAGGAATGGCTCAGCCTGATTCACACTTTGACTGCACCTACCATTATGGTAGAATGGATGGATGGGGGCACCTGGTCACATGGCATCCACAGTCAGGAAGCATAGCAGGAGGAAGGCTGCTTCCCAGCCCACTTGCTCTTTTTCATTCACTCTGAGTCCCCATAGCATGGATGATGCCATCCACAGTCAGGGTTTAATCTTTCAGTTAAACCTTCTTATAAATACCTTCATAGACACATCCAGAAGGGTGTTGCCATGGTGGGTCTAAATCCTTTAATCAGCATGGGCCTAGTCAGAAACCAATGGATCCTCTAGAAAGAGGAAGTTGGTGCAAAGAAGACAGAATGAGGGGGCCATGACTTTGGGAATGAGGATGGGAATAGTTCTGTCACCCCGTCCCTTTCTTTGCATTCTGGTTGTCACAAGATGAAGAGGCCTCCTCTCCTACATCTTCATTCTGTAAAGCACTGTGCTAACAAAGGTTCTGAGTCAAAGGACAGGTGGATACAGATTGGAGCCTCAACAACCATGAGCCAGCACAAACCTTGACTCTGCTAGTTTTCCGGGTAACAAAGCGTGTGCTTACCCATCTTTCCGCAGCTTGAACTTGACCAGCGTTCTTATTTGGCTCAGTGTAGGAGTTTTACCTGGGAGAAGTCAATTCTGCTTCATTCTGATGTAATCCATCACTGTTGTAAGGTGAGTTATTGCTTCTTACAGCAATGTCTCTATACGGTTGCACCAAATACATATGTCAGGGCCTGGCCCTCAGATACCAACCCCCAAGCACTCAGCGTAGAATTGCAGCAGAAACGATGACAGAGCAAGCTGCTGTGAGTCTGGAGGCCGTGGGAGTGTTTGCAGAGGTGTGCCCTCCCCAATTACAGGGATGACCTGTGGGAAAGAGCATTTGGCCAGCTGAACTTCTCACCTCCGAGTCACCAGCTTATTTAAACTTAATTATTTATAAGATCGGGGCCAGGGATTTCTAAAAGGCAGCCCCTCACCCACCTTGCTAAGACCTCTGCCAAAACGCAGTATGAGTTTTGTTTCCTTTCAAAACTCCTATTTCTGTATAATTGGATTAGCCTGCTTTGAGTATGGCCAGATGTAGCAGCTTTCTGTAGTGGGCAGATCCCTCTTATGACCTCGGGCTTCCCCTGTGTGCTTCTGGGGATGAAATGTAGCTGCTGGCTGGAAACACCTGCAGAGCACTTCCAACTTTATGACTGGCAGCGACGGTAGGGAGAGAGCAATTGCTCAGTTAAAGCAGCAAATGTTCAAATGCCCGTGGTTAAAGATCAATAAATGACTACTCATTGCCAGCAGCAATGTGGTGTTTAATTTTGGAAAATATGTACAGAAGGAAGAAGTGTGATGTCAAGTAATTAGGAGCAGAGGAGGGCACTCAGCTGAGTTCCTCTCCTTTCTGAAATATTTTGTTGTTATGAATCCAGTCTGCTTATTTTTTTTTCTAGTAACTTCCATCTTTCTCTTCAAAGAATGCAGTCTCCCAGGTTAGCAGGCACTTAGCACAGCCTAGTGGATACTGCAAACAGGAGAACTGTGGAAACACAGCCAGCTTGGGACTCATCCTGAAACCTAACATGACATGGCTCACACAACAAGAAAAACAGCTAACAGTGGGAAGACATCACAGACACTGCGGGGGTGGGGATCCGTGCTGGTTGTTCATCTGACAGAGTAGTAATACCCGGGATCTATAAAGAAGTCCAAATTCTAAACATAAATAACTAACAATTAAGCATCCAGTCAGTAAACAGGTTAATGAGCAAACCGTTCTCAAAAGACAAACTCAATAGCTAGCAGACACTTGAGCAAAGTGTTCAGCATCCTCAGCCACCACACAAACGCAAATCAAATGCCACTGAGAACCTGCCTCTCTCTGTCAAAACAGCCATCACGGGAGAGAACTGGTAAATGTTTGCTAGGATGGTAGAAGGAGAGCCTTATATGCTGCTGGTGAGAATGTCAACTTGTGCAGCCATGGTAAATCAGCGAGAAGGTTCCTCAAAACTTAAAAAAATAGATATACCACACATTCTAGCTATATTGCTTCTGGGAACCCGGCTTAGGAATCCCAGTCAGTGAACTGCAGAGTTACTGATTATCCCTGTTTGTTGCTGCACTATTCACTAATGCCAGCTCACGGAATCAGTGTGGGTGCCCATCAGCAAGTGGGTGCATAAAGAATGTATATACAACAGAGCTTTATTCAGCCATAAAGTGGAATAAAATTATGTTATTTTCAAGAAAAATGAAATAGAATGGAACTGGAGATTGTCATAGTAAATGAAATATGTCAGACCCAGAAAGACAAATAACACATTTTTCTCGGATGTAGAGTGCAAATGACAGATAGGTAGGTAAGTAGGTAGGTAGATAGATAGATAGATAGATAGATAGATAGATAAATAGATAAATAGATATGATTGGTAGATAGATAAATAGGCAATAGATGATAAATGATAGATACAGATAGGCGAGACGAATAAGTGATAGATAGATGGCAGATAGCTAATAGATAAATACAGTTAGATGAAAGATGACGGAAGATAGATGATAGATGGTGGTGACAGATACCCGGATGATAGATGTGCACACACATATGGAAGAAGAAAAATAGACCGCCATCTGGCATGAGGACGAGGATAAGCAGGACTTGAGAAGGACAAGAAGAGATAATGGAGGGTGAGGATTGCCAAAGAAGAGATAGACTTAAAAGCTGTCATTATGAAAACTCTTTGTAAAATGAACAAAATGAAAAAGAAAGAAAAGCAAGAGTCTGGACCAGACAATGTGCAGAGAGCAGGAACAGAGCTTTAGGGAAACTAAAAGAAATTATACGTAAAGCTGAGAAATGGGACTGGGAAATACCCGTGGAAGGGACATCCACACTATGTAGATTTCCAAGCCTATACAAATTCTGCACATCTTGGAAGGACTTTTGGCCGTGTGAAAACTACAAGTTAATATCGAAATAAATTATCTCAAAATCATTTGAGATATAGAAAACTGAATCTGGACTGGTTGGCTACGTGAGACTGTCAAGTCATTTGCAGGGCACAGGTATTTAAAACAGCCCTAGGTAGATGAGTCCACGCATAGTGTTCAGGAGGGCATCCTTTCAAGCAACTTTTACAACCACTGGCTGGTTCTCCCAAAGGAACTGCCAATCTTGGGAAGCCCACGGGACCAGTAGAGATGTAGACGACACCATAGAGTACCTATCATCTTAGGGACCATCCCCCAAACTTCCCAGGACCTGTCACATGACGCTACTCTTTATCAAACTGAAAGAGGAAGATGCCTCTGCTGCTCCTGTGTTGCTGTTGCTTGACTGGAGTTAGTCTGATGTGGGGACAGAAGCCGGAATCAAAAAGTCCAGGTACAGTTCATCACTTCCATTCATAAATATTCCCTGAAAGACACACACTGCCTTTTCATGTCCCACTGGCTCAGCCGCCTTACCTTCCTTGGGTTCCCACCAATACTTCTGACACGTACCTACTATTTCCGTTCTCACAGATTAGCTGCCCCATCCATGTGCAGAGGCACAGGCGGAAGACAGTATGTTACCACATTGTATGTCATTTCGTGCAGAACCAGGAGACACCAATGTTTATGACTCAATGCAGTCCACAAGCTCATTTCTTCTTCTGCCCCTCAAGTGACGTGTGAAATTCTTTAACCCCTTGACAATGCATCTAAGTCCCTCCCCCAAACAAGTTTGAGTCTTTGGTGTTACCTGTGGACATTGAAAAGCTTATGATGCTAAACGGTTGTCTGATTCATCTCTTTATTTATTATTAGCATAGCTTTATGCTCAAGGTCACAGTCAAGGTCACATGCAGCCAGGAAAGTGCTCTGCCACTGACCCCCACCGAGACTGATACACCTTAGGTGGTACCTGTGATGGTTAATCCCGGTTGTCAACTTGACCGAACACGCAAACAGCTAAACTGAGAGTCCCTGGAAACAAACCAAGGCCTTCTTGACAAGTTCATTTGAAGTGGAAGAGTACCCACCTGAAATGTGGGCAGCATGTTCTTGTGACAGCCAGCTATGAGGAAGTCTGAGGAAAAGGCTTTCTATTTGCCTGCCTGTCTTCACGACCTGCTGGCACGTCAATCTACTCTATTCACAGCAGCTACCCAGTTTGCAGATATTACTGCTGTTGTTGTCTTGTATGACATTAGAACCCAGATTCCTCAGCCTTCCAACACAGGCTGAAGAAAAGTATCTCCCTAGAGACCTTCCAGACCTTCAGTAGCACACTAGGCCTACTGAGACCCCCAGTCTTTTGGACTGAGCAGCTGAGAGTTCTCAGCTTCTTCGGTATGAGACAGCCTAGACTCTCATGTAAGTGGATCTAACATATATATTCACACCTGATATTTCTATTCCTCTAGAGAGTGCCGACTAATACAATAATAAAGTTGCAGGATAAGAGGTGGTTATCTAGGAGATATCATTAAAAATATTTGCTTTATTTTCCAGGGGGATGGGGATATCTTTAACAAAAACAAAGCTATGTCCGTAGAGCCCTTTAATCTGAAATCTACTCAATAGGCTAAACATTGCGTGATTTCTTGAGGCAATTTAAAATAAGTTTCAATTTCTCCCAAAACAAAAACAAAAAAAAAAAAAAATCAAAAGGCTAGGAAACTACTCAGTTAGGAGTAGATATGCCCAGCATCATTGAGAGACCCGATCCCTAACACAGCATAAGTTAGGAGTGGATTTGCCCAGCATCCTTGAGAGACCCGATCCCTAGCACAGCATAAGGCAAGCATGGTGGCTCCTTCCACACGGGAAATCCTGTTGTGGGGGGCTGCTTGTTCATTTCCAGGCAGCCCAGACTCCAGAAATAACTGCACAGAAACAATATTATTTGCAATACTGTTTGGCCTTCTAGCTCTAGCTTCTTATTGGCTAGCTCTTACATATTAATTTAACCTATCCCCTTTGCTCTGCGTATCTCTCTCTGGGTTCTACCCTGCTGTGCATGGGGTCTACCTTGCTCTTGCTGAGATCTATCCTGATATCTCTGGGGTGTGCCCTTCTCTCCCTAGGGTACATTTTCTTGCTTAGAAAATTATTGAGTATAGAGCAAATTTAAAGAAAAGTTTGAAAATCATAGGAGCTGGTAAAGAGGTTAAGGAAAAATGAAACTGCAGACAGAATTTTCCACCAGCTAGGATGACTATTTTTTCTGTTTCTTAATTTGCAAAAAAAAAAAAAGTAGTTTTGAACATTCCATGACCACATAACCTCAACGTGTACATCAATTTGTGGCTTTATTAATTCAACATTAAAATCTAAAATTTATGCCAACCTATAATTTTACAAAGCATAATGTTATTGAATCTAAGAGATCATAAAACAATTCAATAACATTCCTATCAATCAGAAAGCCACATTGCTGATCCTGCTTTTCCTCTTGCTGTAGACAAGACCACCACCATGTGGTTTATTACTGGGAATTGTCTTGGTGGGATTATTAACAAACATAAAATCAAGAAGTGAAAACACTGATATTTCTCTTTAATAGGTAGAATAGTTCTGCGTTTGCAAGTGTGAAATGTTTCATTTTTACAGATAACGTAGCTTCCCCTAAATGCCAAGGAACTAAGTTTCCAGCTGTGACCAGGCAGCTGTCACATCCATTACGTGTGATTTTTAATATCCAGATCATTTCTGGTGTTGTGATCCACACACAATTCCGTCTACTTCATATCTAAAGTGGAGTGCACACAGGGCCAGGGAAGGGTGGTGGGCTTGTCTTCCCTGCTGGAATTTTAGCCTCAGCGGGCAACGGACTGAAGCCACTATGGTTAAGATGAAGGATGCTATGGAAGATGCTGTGTAAACCAGAGGCTCACTGGAGACCTCTCCCATGGCTTCAGAGGATGAGCAGGGCTGGGCATGGACAGTTTGAAGGAAAATTCCACCTTGACTTAGAACAGCAGTCAGAAAGAAAGACCCGACTAAGAAATGTGAGGGGTCTTCTGCATCAATGCGACTGCTCTCTAGTCTGCTAATATCTTAATGTTTCAGCATGAAGTGGTGCAGTTGCATGTGTGTGTGCGTGCATGTGTATGTCTGCACATGTATGTGTATATGTGTATTTCTGTATACACACATTTATGTGTGTCTATGTGTATGCATAGATGACATAAAGATAGATACATAGATCATTAACAGATATATAGGTAAATGATAGGTAAGGAATAGACAGGTGATAGGTAGATGATGGACATAGAAATAGATTCTATATAGATATAGGATATATGGTAGAAATATGATGGATGTATACATATAGGTAGATGATTATAGATAGTGATTATTATAGATAGGAGATATATAGAAGGTAGTAGATGATGGGTGGATGCTGAATGACAGATGATAGATAGATGATAGATAGATAGATAGATAGATAGATAGATAGATAGATAGATTATAGAAGATAAAGAGATACATGGTAGTTGTGAGCAAATAATACAAGTTATTGGTGGCTAAATGATGTATGTACAGGAAGATAGACGTTGGACGGGTAGATAAATAATCTATAGATGGATGGATAGATGATGGGCCAATAGATAGACAACATATAAACAGACAGATGGTGGACAAGTAGATATATGATGGATACAGAGGGGTTAGACGAAGGACAGATCGTTGATGGCAGATATAGCTTGGCTCTATGTTTTGCACTCTGTATTGTGAGACCCAACATGCTCATCTGTGGCAAGAAGCTTGACTTTCCCTGTGAAATTCATTCCTAAACTTAGCATTTCTGGGAGCCTACAGTAAGAAATAAGAAGTTGGTGTGAAACAGTCCTGTAACTGCAAACACCTGTGACATTACTGCGTCCAGCCCAGGGCAAGGATGGGGGAGGGGGTAGAAGGGAAATGACGAGGAGGCAAAAGGGAAGGAGAGAGAAATCAAACCATCTCTGGGGAGGTTTTGCACGTTTATCCAGCCTCGATATTGTTTAAGCACTACCACGCCTGCAAGCCTGTGGTGCCGAACACTGCCTGTTGGCACTCTGCTTGTCTGTTTGCTTGAAGTTCCTTCCTGTGCAGTGTCTGGTTCTCTCCGAGGGGCCCCAGAGGCAGGCAGCAGGGTGGGGCCCAGCTTCTCGGAGGTGCTGTGTGCCTGAAGCTGCCCTTGTTACAGCCAGATGAATCCTGCATGCTGTTCACGGGAGGACAGAGGAGTGTCTGTTCTCAAGCACAGTTTATAAATATTCTTTCAAAATTTTGCAACATGTTCAAAGGCATTTTTAATATTGTTTTAATTTAATTCTGGCAAGGACAAACGTGTCTGCAAAAATTTCCCCTAAATCCACATTCGTAGCTTCTTACAAACAAGGGGTGGAGATGAAGAAGAATGCCAACGATGCCTTTCATATTCTAAGAAGAGACCAGAGACAGATTTAGAAAGTCATACTAAGGACACATAAATGCACGGGTTCTACACAATGAGGCCAAAGGCCTGTGACTGGATGAGCAACCTGATCGTCTGTCAAAAGATGTCAGTTTCTTTACTCTGTCCCCCAACCCGGTCTCTACCTGTCCACTGATGGAAACCAGAGTTGGCTAAGTGTTTCCAGGCTGTCCTGAGGTGAGGCTGTGGCTTCACTACACAAGGTCCAGCCCCTCTTTCCACTTTCCAGGCCATTGAGAGCTGACAACCCCAAGAGACAACTTTTTAATGTTGGGTGGATTGTATACCCTGAGCCTGGGGTCCTGGGACTATGCTCTGCCCTCTGTCCTTGTCACACCTTTGTCCACCAATGCCAGCCCCTCCTGCCCGCACTGGCACATCTCCTGTAGAATTTTTTGACCAGAGGTCCTCTAGCACAAAGGCTGGCTAACATACCTTTCTCAAATCCCCGTGATCAATCCCCTAGGCTACAACGTTCCCACCAGGCTTCTTCTGTACAGCTTCTTCCCCAAATTTGAACTCTTCTAAAGAGCATACACCCTTCACAGACTGGGACTGACAGCCTCAGTCTGTCCCCAGGTGGAGCCTATGGAGGCAGAGCCATAGTGTAATCAAGGCCTAGGTTCTGACCTGAGCAGTGAGAACGCAGAAGAGCATGTGTGAGATGTACTCATATGCAGCTATGTATGTACAAGTATGTGCATGTCGTGTGTGTGTGTGTGTGTGTGTGTGTGTGTGTGTGAATGTCACTTGTGCATGAAGGGACATATTCTGGCTGTAGTTGGGATTCAGACTCTCCCCAATCAGAGTGACTTATTTCTGTTTGTGATGAACCAACAGTTCCCGAGAAGTCATTTGCTACCCTCAGCTCTGCCATGCTTCCTTAATGCCACAAAGCACGGTCGAGGGGAAGCCTAAAGCAACCTGAAGTTGTATGAAGTGCCCAGCCACTCAGGGATCCAGAACCTTCTTTAGCTTCCAGTGGCAGAGACAGACGATGACAAAGGAGGTTATGGTTAAACAGCTCCCAAGCAAACGACTTCACTGTCGGAGGCCCTGCTTTGGTGCTCTCATTGGCGCTCTTATTCGTAATTAAGCAATAATCCCCCCAAACGCACTTATTACCAGCAGTTAATGACGACTTTGTTGGTTAACAGCTCGGCCTGGAGCTGAGGATTGTTAACACTCTATCAAGCTCCCTGTTATGAGGGCTAAGGTTTTATTCAAACACACTTGCACCGCAGCTGGAGAGCTGCATGGGCACTGGGCATCCCCAGTGGCCAATGACCAACCTTTTTCCACTGCTCAGAGCAGCGAGTGCATTCCTTCGTGTTTATATAACAGCTGTTAACTGCTGCTGACTGGTGCCACTCAGATGGGGACATGGTTTGACACGGGTTCAACTGCTTCCTCCCCTGTGTCAAAGACGTTATTTGTTGCTGTTTGCTTGTTAGTTGCTGCCAGCATTTGAGCCCTGCCGTATCTGACCTTTACTGAGAGGTGAAAGAGGAGGAACAGAGTCTGCTTACCCGTGTGCATCACCTTCTGCCTGCCCACCGCAGCCAGGACACCCCACTGACTGCAATAGAAGCCCCAGGCACGTCCATATTTAGTTCCTGTCACATTTTGCTCAAAAAATATCAAAAAAGTTTAGACAGCAAAGTCCTTGCACACAAGACCCCCCCGCCCATTCTTACTTCCTTGACCCTTTGGGAGTCTTGGCTTCATGCTGAGTCTGCCGAGAGTTTCCACACAGTCTTACAAGGGGGACAGCCCTCCTAATCCAGGTCCTAGACTTGCAAATTCCTACCCCAGAGCTGGTCCTTGTTGTGGAGGGGGCTGTCAGGACATGCAGCTCCATTTTCAATCCAATGCTGGGGCAGCTCCTCCACCTAGGACTCTTGACTTCCTTGGCTTTGAGGAGTGGCGATGAGCAGACACATAGGGTCTAAGTCACTCAGAGAACTGTAGGTGGTCTGTATCCTTGTGCCGTAAGGCCTGGCAGGCCACTGAGGGAAGGATTCTGCCCACCTCTTGCAGGTAAATACGGTTGCCCGTTGTGCACTCTGTCACTGTATGCAAGGAACTCGAGGGCCACTGTTCTGGATACTGAGAACAAGTCCTGGAAGCCTTGGGCAAACCTAACATTAGCCCCTGGCATTACACTCTCAGTCCCCATAACCTTTTGCACCAATAAGGGTCCTTTGCAGAGTAATTAAAGAGCATGGTCTATTTACAGAACCACCTGCAGAGTTAGCCCCTCTCTCTGGAACAGTACAACATGGCTGCTTTGACAGACTCTTCTATAGTGAAGTCATTATCTCACTCTTGTTCATTGAAGGCAGGTAAGTAACTCATTGAAAACAAATTGAGAATGCATGGGACCAAACTGCAGGAGTTTTTTTTCTACAGAGCAACTGCCCCCTCCCCAAGATGAAGGGTTTTACTCAGCCACCCTTGCTGATATTTGCCAGACTTTGCACCAAGGACTCTGTTGCACCAGGACAGCAAAATGCTTTCTGGTAGGGCCTGGTGCTCTGCAAGACTGGTGCCAGGGACATTGTTGGATGTCAGGAATTTGTGTCTTTCTTTGGAGAAGGAGTGATAAATTGCTCTTCAGCATTCTCCCACCCAAACCCCTCACCCTGCTTCCCCCATCCATCTGTATGTTTGCCATTCTTCTGGACCACATTCCAGAAACCTTCCATGCTAAAAACTTCCATTTTTCTGCCCCTGACAAGGGTCACCTTCCAGAAAAGACTCTTAACGAAGAGCCTGTCTACTCACTGAGGGAGCTTCCAGTTGCATGAACCTTGTACCTCCATGACCAGTGTACACCCACGTACTAAGGATTTTTTTTTTTCTGTCTGGAATATGTGGCAGAGCAATGCTGTGCAGCTACAGTGTCCAGGAAGCAGAGAGAGACAGGAAGAGCCCGTGGTCGCCCACTAGGCCCCACCTTTAAAGGATATCCTACATTACCACATCACCACAGGTTGATGGCCAACTCTTTGGAAGAGGACATGTAAGATCCAAGCTATAGATTCCTCTAAAGTCTTTAGACATGAGGACTCTCCTCATGGTGTCCTGACAATTTCCCACCCATACTCTGTGATGAAAAGACACCATGCATTTTCTGGATCCATTGGTTTTCTGATTGTCTGACAAAACACCCAGCCAAAGCAATTTGGTAAAGGAAAGCTTTGTTTTGGCTCACAGTGTGTGGGTACAATCTATCGTGGCTGCAAAGGCTTGGTGACAGGAGTCAGAGGCAAGTGTTCACCTGGCATCAGTAGTCCTGAAACAGGAGTGGATGCTGGGGCTCACATCACTGTGTCCTGCCCCATGGAATAAAGCCACCTGTATTCCAGATGGCTCCTTCCTCTTCAGTTAAATACTAGAAATATACTCATAGATACACCTGGATGTATATGTTTCCATGATGGTTCAAAATCCTCCTCCCCCTGAGAAGACAATAAAGATAAAACTTTACAATAGAGATAACTTTCACTTTCCAGAGAGCATTCAGTGGCTGTTGATAAGAAAATGGAATCCTGGAATGCCGAAGAGTTCAAGCTTATCTAAGATTTTACCATGTTTAGCTTCACTTCATTCTATTGACTCCCATAGTCTGCTACAGCACATTGCTACGACCAGACCTACAGCATTCAGTGCCTTGAGTCCATGGGGCAAACAGAGGCCGCATCACATTTTCTCCCTTGGTGGAGTTTAAATCTACTATCCTAAAGAACTGCGCTTTGATCGCTTTAAGAGGTCAGATGCCTATAATATGAATGAACTTGCCTGGGATTGTGAATACCAAATACATGTGTATTCATGTATGATTGAAATCATGTAAAGAAAAGCAGCATTTGTACAGAGTGGATATCACACACAGACCTGTGATATCAGCCATGTCAAAATTGCCCCTAAAGATAATGCATTGTCTTATGTTGCTGAAACATTTAAATAGGGGTTCAAAGACATTTTAGATATTTTGACAAGTTTGAGGCACGTAACTACGTAAAATTCCTTATCTTGTTGATACCAGGACAGATCAGATTCTACAGCATCTCTATAAGATAGCTCCGGAAGCTAAATCAGAAAACACATAGAATTTTATGATCCAAATCTGTGACTTCATTTTCCCTACAGCCAAGTGGTCGGTGGCTTTCCTGATCTATTGAACTCTTCCATCTCATTAAACTCTTCGATGGAGAGGGAATTTAACCAGGTACAGACGCCTCTCATTAAGTAAGTCAAGAGTCTTGGGAACTGTTAGAGTGATTAAGAGCACCTGTGCTCTTCTCAGAGGGCCAGGATTCTAGTCCCAGCACCCACAAGGTAGCTCACAAGCCTCTGTAATTCCAATTCCAGGTGATCAGACACCCTCTTCTGACATGAAATGACTTTTCTTAGTGTGTGTGTGTGTGTGTGTGTGTGTGTGTGTGTGTTTTAAGATCTAGTCCACTGCTGTTGCTTAACGGCTCTTTGGCTTGTTCCATTTGTTTCCAGTATGGAAAAGCACAGTGGAGACATAGACCCTGAAATCCTGGAGATAGTGAATGGCTTCTGAGCTGCTAGTAATTTCTCCATGGTCCAGAAACAACAGTTAGATCAGACCCTGTGCATAAATGACATCTGACAACTCCTATCCCGAGACCACAAGCTTGGTTATCTCTATCCTGTTTATCACTTTATCAGTCATGCTTCTTAATATGGCACGGAGGTTTAATCATCCAACTGAGGGGACACTGACCTCCCCCAACACAGATGTGGAGCCAAAAAAAAAAATAGAGAATGCAAAACTGGCTCCTTTTGGAAGGACAGTTGTAATGTCATAAAATCAGTATGTAAATTGTAGTATTCCCAGGACTTGCCCTGCTCAGAAACATCTACAGACCCCATGTCATGAAAAATTTCATAGACAAGAAGCCATAGGTCTCCCACTTGTTACTGGAAATTAACTCTAAATCAGCATTGTGGAGGGCAATGGGAAGAACAAGTAATTTGAAATACAGATATCTGAAGCCAAGTTTGATAATCTATGAATTGCACATTGATATCAAGTATATGTATGTGTATTATGTTCATACATGTATTCACACAATATTTAATCATGTCTGTGACATTATTAAAACCTCATTATTCTCCTTTGTCTTCAACGTGAAGTTGATCATTTTCCATCAGTTCAAATTTCCAAATCAAAGGTGAGCCCATGAGTGTGTCCTCTGCTTCATCACATTCCCAAGCCTTTCCTCCCCTTGATTTTGTGCTCATTTATCCAGCCCCAATAGATTCATCCTGTGCATAATCAAACCATTGCATCAAACACAGAGGGAGTCTGCAGTGGGCAGAATATATCAATTAAAAAGTGTGAGGCAGGAGATACAAAGGCTTTCATGTGCCTGCATGTCCCTGAGCTAGATTAGAGTAGCTGGAAGCAGGCTCGGTAGTCATCAGATAGCCTGGGGAAAGTTTGTAGGCAACATTCATTTGCTCAGCCAGCAGGCTCGAAAGACCAGCCTGGTCCTGTGTTCCCGGTCATAACAAACACCTGCTTAAAGCTGAGACAAATTGCCAAGCTGGAGAGTGTTGAAAAGAACCAGGCAAAACATCACAGCATGCAAACAACAGCACCAGCAGCCCGGTAACCAAGGTCTTTGGTCTACGGTTGCTTAGTAGAGATCAGACCCAGCTGCGCCCTGTTCTTAGAAATTCTAAGAGTGTTTGACCTTTGTTGTCAATCACACCGAGATGTGTCAGGTCTAATTCAGACCCAGGAATCAGATCCAGAATTGCCTTGGGACCATCCCATTGGCTTGCTCCATGAGGTTCTCCTTTGCTTTGGGCCCATGCCTAGAAGTGTCTAGACAGTTGTTACAGCATTAGGGTCAATGAAAGTGCAGAATCCCTCCAGGGACCCGCCCAGGGTAAGTCTTGGCATCGTGATGGAGAAGTGGTTACTCTGCAAAAATGCTTTTTATGGGACTAGGCTCTGCACCTCCGTACAACCACATCCAGAGCAGCTCAGACATCTGGACCAGCTGTGAGGAAGATGTAGCGAAGCTCAGAAAAGGCATAAACACACTGCAAGGAAAGCAGGAGTATAAGCAAGCTCAGGGCACAGGAGACAGCTCAGTCAACACAGCATTGCTTTGCAAGCCTGAGGACTTCACTTCCACTCCCAGGGCCTGTGCAGGGTGTGATGTCCGGTGCACTTGTATGACCAACATTGGAGAGATGCTGACTGGTGGGTGACAGGCTCACTGGCCAACCAGCATATAGTTGAATTGGCAAGTTCCAGGCCAGGGTATAACACTTGAGTGATATAGCATTCCCATCTGTATGCTGTGAATACAATTGGTTAATAAAGAAAGCTGGCATGAGCCTATGGCAGGGTGGAACAGAGGTAGGCAGGGAATATAGAACTGAATGCTGGGAGAAATAAGGGCTGAAGTAGAAAGAAGCCATGTAGCCTACAAGAGACCTTTAGCTGGTAAGCCACAGCCACAAGGCAATAAACAGATTAATAGAAATGAGTTAAATTAATATGTAAGAGTTAGCCAATAAGAAGCAAGAGCTAATGAGCCAAGCAGTGATTTAATTAATACAGTCTCTGTGTGATTATTTGGGGGTGAAGCAGCTAGGAACAGACAAGTGGCCCCTCCTCACTACAAATAGACACCCATGTGGCCTGCTAAAATCCACTTAAAACTTGAGAGGGCTTGGAAAGGAGTTCTAGACACTAAAGAACAAAGTTTAGCCACAATTTTTCCCCAACTGGGCTTTGCTTGCTGGCAGCATGTTGTGGCTCCTTTAAGAGAGTTTTTCCTAATTCAGCGGGAACAGGGGGGAAAAAAACTGAACATCCTTCCTGAAGCAGATGGAGACCAACAGGCTCACCTGCAGAGCACAGCTAGCCATGTGGTGAGACCCAGTGGATGCATTTCAACACAAGGCTCAGGAAGAAGGTTCAGAAAGATAAAAGGCCAGAAAATCTTAACAATATGCCCAATATGCACAGTGCTGGGGTCCAAACCCAGAACTCTATGCATGGTAGGCAGACACTCCATCAGCTAAACTCCATTCCTGTCTTCATCCAGTTTAGTATATAATCATAGTGAATGCAGGTTATCACGGTATTGGTGACGGGTATCTGCCTCTCATGGTGGAACAGACTCCAGAGCATCGATCGTAGTTCATCAGCCTGCAAAGCCCCTTGATCTGACTTACGCTGCTGTGGTCAAAATGAAAGCCATTCAACAGAACGCAATCAGCTCAGCTATTTCCTTAGAAGACTGCATCATCACCCCTCTTGCTTTCCGGGGTGACTGTTCCACAAGGAGTCTGGGGCTGAAGCCTTGGCTATGCCCTAGTCATGAGCAATTTCTCCCTTGAGATGGTTATATGCACTGCATCTTTACTCAGTGTTCCGATACTTCCAGTTCAGCAGAAGATCAAATACTTTGTGGGTAAAAGAAAGCCCACAGGTGCTTTCTCACACATGCCCAGTATAGATATGGACCTCAGGATGATGCAAAAATCAATCGTGGAAGTGGGTGGCTGTCCCTGGAATCACAGTGGCTGTCCTCCTGTTCTCCTCTCCTGAGTACCCCACTTGTGCTTTTGTCTCTCTCCCACGTTTTGTCTCTGTGGCCATGTTCCTAATGTTTAAATTAGTCTGTGTTTTGTTCTGCCGGCCCTTAAAAGACAGTGACCAAATCTTGAAGCTGCAGACAATGACATGCTGGCAAAGGTGTCAGATTTCTTTAGTAAGAATCTCAGAAGTAGCACTGACTGACGGATCTAATAAACGCTGCTTTGAAAGCAGCCTTTCCTCTCACCCGCTTTGGCTCTCCTCTGCAGAGTGGATCATCCATTGTCAAACGCATTAAAAAAAAAAAAACCCACCAGGAATGCAACCTAGCTGCAGCCCATGGTAATGTGTTATTTCAAACTTATGAACCCAAATGAGGGCTTATTTCCTCCAAATTGAAATTTATAGTTTCATTTTAGAGCACTAACTTGAATATTGACGGAGCTTAGGCGTGCAGTTATAAAATGGCAATGGGAAACGCAGCGGGCAGGGACAGGCAGGGAGGAGCGATTATGGAAATGTGTGGCCTGTGCAAAAATTGGATCTCAAAGACTGTACCAATTGCGAAAAACTCAGGGCTGCCACGGGGCTTGAGGCAACAGTGTTGGGGCTGCAAGCGTTTTATTTGCTTTTTATACCAGGTGACTTCAACTGAAAGGAGAAAAAGGAAAAGAAATAAAGCCATTGGCCACTGTCTCTCACATCTTCTAAGAGAGAACCTTGAGATCCTGTTGGCCTCTGTAGGATCAAAGTTTGGGTGAAGGTTTTGCTGGTCACCCTGGCAAAATTGTTAAGCTACTTAATTTGCTGGTGGCTCAAACTCAAGTCGATTCCACTAACAAATATTAGGCCTTGCTAATGGATCCAAAGTAGAGGTGGAATCTGTGTTCAAGGGGAGTACACCAGGCAAGATGGAGAACAAGGGGAAGCAGAGGCCCCTCTCAGTGTGGGAAGAAGGTACAATGAAAATAAAAAGTAGACAAATAAATTCGCAAACAAGTCAGGAAATCCTAAGTGTTTAAAAAATCCTAACATATTACTTACAGACATGGAGAATGACTGTCCAGACCTCCCTGCTTGCAGAGGGTGCCTTGTGCAGTTCATCTGCTTCCAAGATCTCGCTGGAAGGTATAGTAGCACCAAGTCTTCCCTGTCAACTACCAGGACACCTTCTCATTGGGCCAAGTGGAATAGCATTGCTTGGGAAGTCCTGGCCTGGCTGTGCTTTGAGAGTTGGCACACTCTAGGTCATGCTGTGGTCAAGGATGTACCCGAAGGTCTCATTCTCCCATCCAACAACCATGTGGAATATCACAGAAAGCCACGAAGCTCTTTATTGTTGAGGAGCCTCCTGCAAGACAGGCATGTAGGGAGGGAGAAGCAATGGCAAGGCAGGCTGTGACTCGGGGACACATGCTCCTCACAGGAGCAAGCACAGGATGCAGAAAGAGTATTGGGGCCAAGCAGCACAGGGCACCTAACCTCAGGCTACCGTGTGGAGACGGACACATCTCCAGCCTCCAAGCACAGAGACAGCAGTCACTGAACAACTTCTTGGCCAGTTTCTGAGTCCACCCCAATTGACCAGTGTCAAGAGTCTCTGCAGAATGTGCGAAGGATGGATATACTGATATACCATTATACCACTCAGGTTAGCATGACAATGGTCCTTCTTAAACCCTGTAGCCCGCAATCCACCTAATAGGGCAATGGATTCTCACCTCCTCAAGAACATTTGTCCACGTAGCAAGGAACAACTTTTGGTTAAGACCCTGGAACAATTTAACAAAAAGTAAACCAGCAAATTCTCACCATCCTAAGACGCTTTCTTGCCCTGGTTGGATAACACAGGGATCCTGTGGGTACACCAGCCAGTCTGAGAGGATCCCACGCACTCTGCCCTTCCTCCAGATCCACAGCCAGGGCAGTCGCTTGCTCTGGAGCATCTCACTTCCTCACCCCAGCTCAGACTCTTTCTGTTTCTCTGCACCAAGTCTTGAGGACGCATCAGTGCAGAAGACCGGGTTTCCTTGGGCTTTTCCTGCTCACAGCTCCTTCCAAATGATAATTTTTCATGTGACCTGAATGGGTAGGTGTATAAAAATAAGCACACAAATTATTTACTGAAAATAAATCACAAAGGAATTTATTTTGAAACAGCTCTTAATAATCTTGAAACTTTCATTAAAAATGAAAGCTAATAGACACACCAATAGGATTTGCGCATCTGTTTATTTTTACATGAAGAATTAAATCTTAGCTGAATATTGGATGTAGTAGGACACAGAACACCATCAGTGTTTTCCACGGTTGGTTGTTATCTTGATTATTTAATCTTCAATACTGAGAAGATCTCTTGGTACAAATAGGTCATTCAAAGTGGCAGAAGTATGTTTAGGGTTATTTAAGAAATTATTAGGGATTCCAAGCCAAACTCCATTTAATGTTTTACTTGTTTTTTTTTCTCCTTTTCATGAAACTCCAGCCAGCAACTCAAATAACAAACGTAATAAAATTTAAAACAACAGCAACAAAAAAATGTTATGTGATGCTCAGATGCTGAAAAGTGATGATCAGAAAGCCTCAGTCTGTGTCTCCGCGAGACCAGGAAAGTGTGTGTGCTGTCGAGACACGTCATGCAGAGCATGCAGCCATCTAGAATCCGAGCCAAGGGGTTCCCGGTAGAGTCAGTGGTGCTGCGTGGGGTGACACCACTCCCCATGACAAAGGTACATGTCGTAGGTTCAAACTAAAGCTGCAATGCAGCCATTCGAGACAGGATGGGTAAACCCTGTCATCAACACCTTAGATTAATTAAGCATTTGATTTTGAATTAATGTTTGGTCATTGGAGATTTAAAGGCAAAAGTAAGCTTTTATTCTTCCAAGCTTCTGTCACCCTCATGCTCAATGACATAGAGCTGTATGGCCCAGTTTGAGCTCTGCAGTATTAGGCAGTCCCCGTGGTGTGAGAGGGACTCGCTCTAGTTGTGTTCCCAACCAGCAAGGTGACCAGGTGTCACTCATGGAACTGGCAGCAAGGTGCAGCTCCTCTGTGGGTAATCACACACCCCGATGTTTAGATTGAAACAGACCCCAAGCACACACCTCTCATTTGTTCTCATACCTCTTTCTTATATTAACGTTTGTTGCAGACTGAACGTTTGTCCACCCCAAAACTCATATGTTGAAGTCCTAAGTGCCAACTTGGGTTGATGCTGGGGGATGAGACATTGGGGAGGTGGTCAGGACAAGAGGTTAGAGTACTCTTGAGTAAGATTGATGAGCCAATAAAAGTAGTCCCAGAGAGATCTCCAGCCTCTTTACCACAAAGGAGAGAGCGAGAGGTGCAAACCATGAACCACTCCCATATGCTCACTGAGTCAGATGTGCCTTGGCTTTGGCCTCCCCAGTTCCGGAGCTGTGGGAAATACACTTCTGTGAGTGTAAGCTGTCCAGGATGGAGCTCGGCTACCGCACCCTTCAGGGATGAACTAGGGTCATAGCAAGAATACTGTCTAACCCCTTCTTTCTTCACCTACTTTGAATTCTTTTATTCTTTTAGGTTATTTAAACTTCCCGTGTCATAGGATAAGCTTGGAGATTTATAAGTGTGGCACAGAGAAAAACTCCCTATAAAAGTTGTAGTAAAATAACCATTGCTTTGAATGATTTAAAGATAATCATATGCTATATAAAATTATGAGCTTATATAATTAAACATAATGAATTATAATATAAATTTATAGCATATAAATAGATATTTTAAATTTAGCGTAATCTTTTATATAAAATATATTTATATTTTAATGAGTAATGCACATATATTTCTGCATTGTAATCGCAAGCTTGTTGCATCACAGAACTTGGCACTGGCTAGTGGTGGCTTGTATCTGCTTTGCCTTTGACCAGCCATGAAATTTTCAGCTGGGGGTGGTGACAAGATTAATGTTGCTATGCTGAAGCCACCCAGTGAATGAGCGGTTATGAGACTACAAGGCCTGCATCCTGTTTGGTGCTCATAAATCTGTATATGTAAATATACATAATGATAATAATTACTAGAAGCATGGATATCTGCATTACTGTTTCTGCACAGTTTCCCAGACTTTGGAAAGACTTCATGCAGATGAGTGATTTTTTAATTCAATAACTCATGTCCATTGGGATTTCATTATAGTTTGATGATGGAAGTCATTCAGCCCATGTATTTAAAATCTTTGAGAATGAACATACAATGCTTCCCTCTGGACCACCATATTCTTGTTGAAAAGAATAATTTCAATATCCCATCTATGAAATCTCATTAATTCCGATGTAACTGAAACAAGTATCAAGTACTGATATTTGTTTCATTAAAGCTCTAAGGTCCATCACAGAATCTTCTGATTATTTAAAAATGAATTCCTGTTATGCGAGGACATGTTGTTTAGATTAAATCGTGGGTGGTTGCCTTCCAAAATGCCAAAAGGTTTATACAAGCAATTTCATGTGGTTTACCTTCATGTGTATTTTTTGAGGGCAGGGCCGTCTTTTTCAAACTTGTTAACTAATTATTGGAAGTGAATATTTTACCGACTTCTTAAACTCACCATGTTCTCAAAGCACTGTGAACTCTCTGCGCCTCACATACACAAGCAGGTCCTCGTGACTATTCAAGTAGTCGCCTTATTTAAAGAGTGAATGAAATATTTATGGTGGGCCAAATAAAGGAGCCAGGTAATGGCAGGTCCCTACATCTTGGGACATCGCTGTCACCATAGGAACTGGTGAAGGAACTCTGGCCTAATTTCATCTGACTTTGGATGAGTGGAAATCACGGGGAAATGGAAGTTGACCACAGGCAGAGGAAATCAGCAAAGACAGAAAATCATTGCAAATCAGAAACTTATCAATATTTCACTAGGCAAAGCTGGGGCTTCTCACTGCTTTGGAAGCAGAGAGTCTCATCCTGAAGTCTTCATTCAGAGAGAGGAGTCCCTTCAGCCAACAACCAAAATTTAAATTAAAGCCTGGAACCCCCAGTTTGTGTGGGTCTACTTCACAGGGATTGCATGCTGGATCATGGAAATGTTCATGTTTTATCAGGACATATTAACCACGCATCCCATGCTCAACTGCTCTTCCAAGCCCGGCCTTGGACTTGATGTTCACTCCCTGCTAAATTCACCATTCTCTCTGATGCCAAAACGAGACATGTTCTCTCCTACCCTGCTTAGTTTCCTCCTGCCTTCAGCGTAGAGGCTTGGAGATGCAGAGACTTTAAAATATTTCCTGTGCATAAAACCATAATAAAACACAGAGGTAAAGCTGCACTAGAACCTGGGCCCTAAGCACGGGAGGCACCACCTTATCAGCCTCTGTTTCCTCTAGGAAATATCATCAGTGTGTAAAACTTTTAAGATATAATTACTTGTTCAGTGATGAATTCCCCTGGATGGAGGTAAATAAGCCAAGAAAAATAAATAGGGCACCCTAATTAAGGCTTGACTTAATAGTACTCATAATGGAAGGGACATTGATGGATTTAGCCGTTTTCTGGGTTTGGAAAGCTTATCTTTTGTTTTGTCACTTGAGTTTTTGCCTAAGTAAAAAAAAAGAAAAAGGAAAAGAAAGAAAAAGAAAATTCTGTCAATGTTTATGAAAGTGGAAAGGATTTTTTTAATAGAAAATAAGTCTTCTGGATGTCAGGAATTTGTTGAAATGAAATGAGCAGACCAGAAAGGAGCAGTCAATCTGAAGATCAAGGAGTAAAGCATCATAATTTCCTATGGAGCTTTGCACGCAGGTTCACAGGTACATGTAAACACACGTGCACATACACACACATGCACAGTTTCTCTATCTTGCCCCATGAACTTACTAAAATGAATTCACTTCTTTCCACCTTTTTATGTGTCGCAGGGATCAAACTCAGCTTGTCAATCATGCAGGACAAGTATCTTTACTCTCTGAGCCATCCCACCAACCACATATCCTCTTTTTGAATGCAGCTCAGAATATATTGTTAACACACATTCATGCTGAATGATTTGTGTTCCTTAAGGCAAACTACCATTCTGGATATTCACCCCCTTTACACCCCAAATTACCAGACTAACTAAGGCTGAACCAACTGGTTTTGTCCAGAGAACTGCCTGGCCTCGAAGGTGCTCCAGGGTCTTGGGAATACATTCTTTCAGGACCCAGAAGGCATTGCCCCCATGCTCTCACACCCCCAGTCTTCTGTATAATTATTGAGGCAGAGCTTCACTCAGCTGTCCTGGTTGGCTTGGCGCTCACTCTGTAGCCAAGTCTAGTCTTGAATTTCTGATCCTCCTGTCTCATTTTTCCAAACAGCAGAGATTGTAGCCCTGGTGGCTATTATTAAATGATAGACCCCAAACAATATTTTTGACCCAAAAGTGATGTGTTGACTATGATGTGCAGACCAAAAGATCTGGTTGCATGCTTCTGCTTCCTCTCATTGGTGGAGAGCCAAATGTCCCATCAGAGGGAAGAGAGTCCTGTTGACCACAGAAATGCAGACAGCCTGACCTGCAGTGGTTCCACTGAGAATTTTGTTTTTAAATTTACAATGGTACAAAAGCCTATTCATTCCTTGGAGTCATGCTCCACATTTGGTGTTGGATTTTTTTTCTACACTAGTGAGACTTTTGCAGATGGTGGATAGGGCATAGAGACACAGCTCTCATCTGGCTGCAGGATCGAGAAGGGGAACCTCCTGTGCTGTGGTGTGTGTGTGTGTGTGTGTGTGTGTGTGTGTGTGTGTGTAAACACCACATAAACCATCTCGTAGAACACTGCCTGTGTTTCCCAATAAAGACAAGGTAAGCAAGTGCTCTGATAAGGACTGACAGTTATCCAGCCAATGGCGGGATAGGCTGACCATGTCTCACAGCACAGTGTCTGAGGGAGTCGTATACCAGATTTCAGAGGGCCACTGTGGGGAAAGCAGTTTCTGGGCAGGTTTCACGTAACTTCCCTTTTATGAGGTACTTCCCTTTTATAAGGCTGGAAGTGGAATCGTTGCTTGAGGAAGGAGCAAAGCCCAGCAGAGCCCTCTCTGTGGTCACCATGGGGCGGGGCCAGGGCTGATGTCATAATCCATCTCTGAGCACTATCACCTCAGCTCTGGGATGAAGCTGGGATGAGTTTGAAGCATTGTTACTGAGGCATGGAGTCCATGACTTGCTCAGAAGCTGCCTACTCTCTAAGGACATGCTGATGGTATGGACAGAGGTAATTTATCATGCTTGTAGACATGGCGAATGCTTTCCCAAAGCCTGCATCTCAGGGTGAGAAGCCTCAGTGTGAAATGAGTGCCTAAACGGCTCCAGCATCATAAAAACTCAGGAGTTAGAAATTGAGGCAAAGACCTGATAGATCCAAGGATGGTGGAGAGTCTTTTCCCACAAGCTATCATTCCCAACCTCCTATGTTTGGAAAAAAATGACACCTGCATGAGAGTAGGGAACGCAAATTTCTGAGTCACCAGACTTTTTAAATAGACAATAAGGTTGAGCCAGGTTACTTTCAAAATGCTAATCGACAGCCTGGTCTACAGAGCTAGTTCCGGGACAGGCTCCAAAGCCACAGAGAAACCCTGTCTCGGAAAAAAAAAAACAACAACAACAACAACAAAAAAATGCTAATCGAAGGGGAGTAAGAAAACTGCTGGAGAGCCATTGGAAAGCCCTACAATAATCCACTCTGCCCTGGGTGGAATAAGAGCTGAGCTGTAGGAAGACAAACGCAGAAATTACCAGGCAGAGGAATTCTGGAAGACGCCACATTGTGGAGCCCTTCTCTTTTATTACCTTGGCATAGAACCAAAACAAAATAAAAACTTGTCAGATTTTGAGCCTGAGGAAAAGTCATTAGAGCTAGCAAAAGGAGAAAGAAATCAACCGTGTGGGTAAATGACACCATGCGTGCCAGGTTCTCTGTTAAATATTAACTGCAAGCATGGGAGATAAATTTTAGACCAAGGATAAAAAACGAAATATAAATTTGGACATTAAAACATTTTAAAACGAACATTTGGAGTTCTTATTGCAGTTATAACCTACTACAGATTAGGTTTCTTGTTTATGCTTTAAGAAGCCAGTAATTCTGCCGGGCAGTGGCGGCACACGTCTTTAATCCCAGAACTTGGAAGGCAGAGGCAGGTGGATCTCTGTGAGTTCTAGGCCAGCCTGGTCTCCAAGAGCTAGTTCAAGGACAGGCTCCAAAGCTACAGAGAAACCCTGTCTCTAAAAACCAAAAGCCAAACCAAACCAAACCAAACAAACAACAACAACAAAACAGTAATTCTGATAGACTGCAATAAAGTCCACGCCATCACTCAAGGCACCTGGTGAGCATGTTGTGCTCAAGCTACCCTAATGTATGCTACATCTGGATGGACAATGCCACTGTGTTTCAAAGGACTGCTCCAAATAACCCACAGTACTGCCTACAACACCCATGAATACAGGCAAACGTGCTCATTTTATGTGTGGTGATGCCTAGAAGGATGAGAAAGCTTTGGAGCTGGGAGATGCTCAGCCAGTAACCTGCTTCCATGAAAGCCCATGCGCATAAAGAGCTAGGTGAACACCTAAGATAACCCAGTGGTTAAACGTACTTACTGTTGAACGGTAGGAATCTGAGTTCAAATATGGGCATCTCCTTCACAAGCCAGCACTATCTGGGAAAGGGACATGATGGTCACTGTCGCTTGGTTAGTACACACCTACCCACAGACCCACAAGCTCTAGACTCTAGGCAAGGTCATGCTCAACTTCCTTAGCAATCAGGGAAATGCAAATCAAGACAACTTTAAGATACCATCTTACACCTGTCAGAATGGCGAAAATCAAAAACACCAATGATAGCCTTTGCTGGAGAGGTTGTGAAGAAAGGGGTACATTCATCCATTGCTGGTGGGAATGCAAACTTGTGCAACCACTCTGGAAAGCAGTGTGGAGGTTTCTCAGGAAATTTGGGATCAACCTACCCATGGACCCAGCAATACCACTCTTGGGAATATACCCAAGAGAGGCCTTATCACACAACAAAAGTATATGCTCTACTATGTTTATAGCAGCATTGTTTGTAATAGCCAGAACCTGGAAACAACCTAGATGCCCTTCAATTGAAGAATGGATGAAGAAAGTATGGAATATATACATATTAGAGTACTACTCAGCAGTAAAAAACAAGGACTTCTTGAAGTTTGCAGGCAAATGGATGGAAATAGAAAACACCATCCTGAGTGAGGTAAGCCAGACCCAAAAAGAGGAACATGGGATGTTCTCACTCATATTTGGTTTCTAGCCATAAATAAAGGACATTGAACCTATAATTCGGGTTCTTAGAGAAGCTAAATAAGAAGGAGAACCCAAAGAAAATCATATAGGCATCCTCCTGAATATTAAACTTCATCAGGCGATGAAAGGAGACAGAGACAGAGACCCACATTGGAGCACCGGACTGAAATCTCAAGGTCCAAATCAGGAGCAGAAGGAGAGAGAGCACAAGCAAGGAACTCAGGACCGCGAGGGGTGCACCCATACACTGAGACAATGGGGATGTTCTATCAGGAACTCACCAAGGCCAGCTGGCCTGGGTCTGAAAAAGCCTGGGTCAAAACTGGTCTCGCTGAACATAGCGGACAAGGAGGACTACTGAGACCTCAAGAACAATGGCAACGGGTTTTTGATTCTACTGGACCTATTGGTTTCGTGGGAGCCTAGGCAGTTTCGTGGATGCTCACCTTACTAGACCTGGATGGAGGTGGGTGGTCCTTGGACTTCCCACAGGGCAGAGAACCCTGATTGCTTTTTGGGCTGACGAGGGAGGGGGACTTGGTTGGGGGAGGGGGAGGGAAAGGGGAGGCGGCGGTGGGGAAGAGACAGAAATCTTTAATAAATAAATAAATAAATTTTAAAAAAAGATCCTACTGCCAATGAATAAGGTGGAGAATGACACAGAATGAGGCTCAGTGCTCTCCTGATCTCCAAGGATAAGAACTCCAGTTGAAAAATCACTGAATAGATCCTCCAGACATTCTGTATGAGGCTGATGGCAAAACCTCCCCATAGGAGGCACTCAGTGCAATGTTAACCCACAGCTCCAGCGTACAAGTAAGTTGGTCTGTATGGTTGACTCTGAACATCCATTAGCTCAGTGTCCCCAAAATAAGGTGATGCAGTCTCCTATACCCATGGACCAGAAACAAATGGGGATATGCAATAGGTTAGACTCAAGTGTCAATCTTACTTGGATATGAGGTGCCAAAGTATGCTGTACTCAGAGACCTCAGCTCTTGCTTCCATGATTTGTCTTCTTAGACTCTGTTGTGTATGTAAATTGAAACATTCCTAAAGGAGAGCATGCTGTATGTCAACAAACACAGAATGGATTTGGGGTCCTTTCTCTCCCCAGAGTGACAGAAGAGGAAGGCTCACATCTCTTGGGCAGACTCGTTGATTCTGTTGACGGTTCATTGATCCGTGTAGCCTGTGCCTTCCCTGGTAGCTGGTGGATGTAGGTGAGGTGGCTCACTGAGGCCAGCTAGCCCCAGGTGCCTCTAGGATATGCTTCTAGCTTTAGTGACAGCATAGAAACCACATCTCTTCCATACTGTGTTCTTTATCGAGTGCTGTGGTTTTGAGTCCCAACTCCGAGAATGGCATCAGGGATAAGCAACAACTATTTCCTGGCCACTGACTGAAAGAGGAAACCAGTATGGAATGTTGGGTAATCCACACACAGGAGAACCAAATGTGTATTCTGCAAGATTAACTCTGTCTCTCATAGGTCCATTATTGACCTTCAAAATCAACCGTTCCTTCAACTCCCCTCCTTGCCAGATTATGGTCTACCTGACAAACCTAAGGTGAGGCTGGGGTGCAGGTAGGTGCAAGCCCAGGGTCTGGAGTCTCCAGCACCATTCTAGAAAGGCTAAAAGCATTTTTAAACTTCAGGCTTTCCTCACAGCTCAAATTGTGTAATACAATTTGTCTATTTAAGCCCAAAGCACTTTCTGAACTAAGGAAAGAAATGAGTAGCTAAGCGGGCAAGGGTACAATGAAAGAATTTGCTTTGAAAGCCTCTCCTAGCGGGCCAAGTCTAAAGCCTCTGCTAAAATGCTGACCATGATCACGGCTCGGATAAAATGCGAACCTGTTATGTATTACTTGTTCAATAAAAGAAATGGGGAAACTGTAACCCAGAACATTTACAAAAGCAACTGTTTTAATTTGTCAGAGACCCTCAGGAAACTCACATAGTCAACTCTGAGCTTGAAAACCAGAACCAGTACTCTGGACACAATTTACTCCTTCACACGACCTTGTGCACGGAGCGGTAGTGGTTTTCATTTGAGCAATTTGGTATCCTCATTTCCAAATAATAGCTTTCTGAAAAACAATGTTTTGAAGGCTGGGACTGGCTGGAAGCCCCGTGCATCTGCTAATGAATACAAATCCTGTTGCTTTTGTGCTGACAGGATTTCAATGCTCTGCAAGTCCCTGCTTGTAATTTCCCTTTTAAACTAAGCTTTTAATTGATTATAAAATGACTTAATTTGAAAAAAAATAAGAATTTGAATTGTAGGAGTTTTAGCTCACAATATTGATATTTTAATCCGTTTTCATTCAATGTTGAAATAATTGAGTACTTAATGGATGGTTAGAATATCTGTGTATCAAACTATTTGCACATAATGTCACACTTATTAAAAACAGTGACCCTCTGAGGTAAATTTGCTAAATAACAAAAATATATGCATATACAAACTTAATGAAATCTTTTATGTAAATGTACTTTTATGCCCTTTCAAGCTACGTATGAATTTGTACTTTAAATTTCTTTTAGAATTTCATGACATTTATTTATAATTTTTAAAACATTTCCTCAACTAATCCCCTCCTCAAGCATTTATGTTTCTAGTAGTTTTAGCAGGCGCATAGATCTCCAGTTTAAACTTCAGCATTCTCCCTTTATTGTGGTAATATTGTGGAGTAATTTTCTGGCTCTAAGGTACATGGTTCATCTCCCCGACTTTCTCCCACACTAACCAAACCCAGCCCTTAGTACCACAAAGTGTTTTGCTCTGTGGCCATGACAAACCAACTACCGTCATAACCTCTTGGTGGAGACCGCTTGCTTGTTCCCAGCTGCCCCAAATAACCACTGAGAAACTGTATTAATTAAATCACTGCTTGGCCTGTTTACCTCTGGCTTCTTATTGGCTAGCTCTGATATCCTAAACTAACCCATCTCCATTAGTCTGTGTATTGCCATGTGGCTGTGGCCTACCAGCAAGTTTCTCTCACATCTGTCTCTGGTGGTGACTACATGGCTTTTCCCTGACTCCACCTACTCCCTCTATATAGCTTGTCCAACCTGACTATATTCTGTTAAGCCATTGGCTGAAAGCAGCTTCTTTATTAACCAATGGTATACAGAGGATAATCCCACATTACCCTCCCTTTTCTGTCTAATTAAAAAATGAAGATTTTTAACTTTAACATAGTAAAATTATATACAATAAGACAAGTATCAAGCATGAATTACAGTTATAACATTTATATCTACTTTCTTTTATCATAACTAAGGAAAAATATAATAATAACTATTCTTCAACTCCATTAAAGACCCCAGAACGATAGAGTATTACCTAAAAATACAGGAAGTGCATTATAAGCAATTTCCAAAACTCTAAAATTGACAGAGACATCTTGTTGCCTGGACAGTCACCCAAAGTTCTTCTGTACCCTTGGGGCAGCCATCTTCAGCCTACAGGCCCATAGCATCTGGAAGACTTTTCCATGAAGCGGGAAATTTCAAAGACACCAATAACCTGCATTTTTAACTATGCGTACATGTGTGGGAATGTGTATGTGAGTGCAGAGGCCTGCAGAGGACAGAGAAGGTGCCACAATCTTCCTGAGCTTTAGTTTCTGGTGGTTGGGATCTGTCCAATATGGATGCTGAGAACTGAACTTTGAACCTGTTCTCAACCTCTGAGTCATCTCCCACAGCCCTGTCGTCAAACTGAAAAACTTCGAAGGTTAGCAAAGCTGTAAACAAAACTAACTTTGGTGCTCATTTAATCCTTGATGTTCTTATTTGGGGATACATCTAGATTTGTGCGCAGCTGTGAACCATGTTCCTGGCCCAGTCTCTCTCTCTCCGGGTAGGACCTGGTGAGCTGTAGCCTCACACTCTAGCCAGGAGGTTGACATTGACACAGCCAAGACCACCAGCACTTCTACTCCGTAGGGTCCTCTCGTATTACTCTCTAGTCAGACCCACCTCCTTCCACCCCTGCCCCCAGCAACTCCCCATGACAAATCTGTTACCCATTTCTACAGCTTTGTTCTAGCCTTAGCTTTCTGTTAACAGAGCCTGGTCTTCCCACAGATACAGATGGTGTATACAGAACTACTCTCATTGTTAATCAAGTACACTGTAGTGTGCTGGGGCCACAGGTGATCATATGACGGAAGGCATTGTGTCTACAGTGAGCAGCACTGGATATGAGCTCTGAATAAAACCTTAGATTTTATTTCTAGTCTAAGTTTCAAGGTTAAAAATGATATTTACATGGTAACTCTATGTTTAGTTTGCCAAGAAGATGCCGAATCATTTTCCAAAGTGACTGTCACTTTTACTGCTCAAAATGTAGCCATGACTCAATATGTAGACTTAGTCCAATTTCTATTTTTATTAAAATATCTAGATCTTGTCTATTTACTTTTAAATTATTTCAGTGGAACAAGGGGAAAATCCAATTCCTCTTCACCCAGAAACTGTAAAATCTCTGTAGTCATTTTCCCAAACCACCTTCCAAAGAACAATGCCAAACTCATGAGATGGCGAAAATTTGCCAGTGACGTGTTTGTCTGTGAGAAATGCCTTATGCTGACTAGTACACAGCATATATGACAGCCATCCCTGGGCTGGGGAGAAGTGAGGAGGTGTACATCAGGGGAACTAACCCAAGAGACGCCAACTAGGGCACGGCACTCGAACTGGGATACAAGTGTTGTAGAAAAGATCACACTGGAACATTTACAAAGAAGTAAGACCTTAGTAACTTTTGATGAAGTGAGCTGATAAGAGTACTGCCTGGCACATGGGAAGGCGTGGATCCAATCTCCAATACCACTAAATACATACATACATACATACAAACATACATACAAGCTTACACACATATATACATACATACATACAGAAATCTAAGAGAGGGGAAAATAAAATCTAGTATGGACATTTTAGAACTACAAACAAAGACTGGAGTTTCCAGCTCAGCATTCAAGTAAAGAGCATGGACTTAGTTAGTTCTCATGTACAACAAGTAACATTATGCAGACTGAGCAAGTTATATTTAGTAATATATCATACTTATTTCTAATATATATATGTGTATCTATACATGCAAAAACAACTAATGAAAGGAAGAGGCCATGAATTTGAAAGACAGAAAGGAGGGGTATATGAGAGACTTTAGAAGGCATAAAGACAAGGGAGAAAAGATGTAATTACATTATAACCTCAAAATAAAGTAAGAATTAAATAGAAAGTTTAATCCCCAGTGAATATCTATGAGTTCATCAGAGTGCTGAGACTGAACATTCAAAGACCTTCTAACATCCAAAAGTAAGATGCCCCAGAGAGATAGTAGAGCCCTACAGACCCTCAGCAGAACAATGGAGGGGAAACATGGGCAGAATAGACAATTTCCTACCGTGATGACAGGCCAGGCAACATCTAGCAATGTGGTTTCAAATGGTAAGTCCAGAAGACTGTCGGAGGATGCCCATGCTCTTATGCACTTTATCCTTAGAAAACTTATCAGGTATTTATAATGGACAGTTGAGAAATATCTACAGACCAAAGTAAGTGTTTGAAATATGTCTGTCTTCGTCTTCTCAGTTTGGAAGTTCTGGCCTCCCAAGGAGAACATACAGCCGCTTATCCTAAGGAGAGGCATGGGTTACTCTGACTTCTGCTGTTGCCTCACCAGGGTTCAGAAAAATGGACACAGGGGTTAGTGACCCTGGTGAACAGGTTTGAGCATAGGGAAAGATGAGGAGAACTTTCAAGAGGAAAGTAAGGTACGTACTAAAATTAACCTTCTGAATAGAACACTCTTAGACCCTGCACTATGGCATCAGAGTGCCAGTTCCTGACACCACTGGACCTGAAGGAGCTGCAGGAAAGATATTCACATGAAATGGACACCCCAAAGCCAAGAGGGAGCCAAAATAAGTACACACACACACACACCTAAGATAAACTACTGCAAACACAGACATCCCTGTGCCAAAGTGTGAAGCAGGAGATCCACCCTACTCCTAATAGAGAGAAGGGGGAAGAACTGCAGGGTAGTCTTCACAGACGTACGTTGTGTGAGCAAGAAAGGTGTTAATGATTCCACAAACATTCAACTCTGTGTCTACACAAGCCTGGAATGCTATTGGCTAAAGAAGTTTTAATCAAAATTGCCAGAGCTGGAAACACCTATGCGCAATGTTTGGTTCAATCTGTTAGCGAAATGTTTCAGGACAAAAATAATCAACAGCAACAACAATAAAACCAACTAAACCAATAATGCTGCCATGGGCATGTCTTCATGATCCACTGCTAGTTGAACACGGCCAACCAGATAAGGCTGGGGTTTGTACATGTTGTCTGGAATGGTTGAATTGACCCCCGGACTCCTTGCTGAGATATACTTCATTGGTTTCCTCAATTAGGAATGTTTCATTTTTCTTCATATTGTACTTTCTTAGAGTGGGACCCCAGTGTGCAGATCATGCTGCACGGAGAGCTGTTGACACAGAAACTGTAGAGCAAATGACTGTCGGCGTGAAAATGGAATGTTGCTGTTAGCAGAAACATAAAGCAAACCTTTAAGGTGCCAAAACACCATATTGTAAAACCCAATGCCTATGTCTAGCCAAGGTACTGTCCCTAGGGAGGTGGTTTGTACTTGTGTAGTCTGCACCCCTGAACTAACAAGACAGCTGGAGGAGTTCTTCAGCGGGAGACATGGGAACAGATGATGACTCAGAATTTCATGGAGGATGCAGCGCACAGTACGTGGTGATGTGTGGGTCTCACAAAGCAGAGGAAACACTACCACTGAGCTATGTTACAGCCCACTAAAAGACCATTCCGTAAAAACTAAACTGAACATTAAAACAATATCATCTTTTAGCAATGCACAAAGAAAATAAATGCCATTTAATAAAAGAGGAAGAAATGCTGAATCATCCCTGCAGCGTTCCCAAGTCGTTATTGAGTTTGAGGTAAGCAATTCAAATGGCATGCAGGTTTTGGGCTTTTTTTAAGGGTTTATCTATCTGCAGAAGGATTGTTTGCCATCTCTGAGGTTCAGCTCTATTCAGACCTGGGTCTACCTCTTGCTAGTGTGTAAGATACTACATTCTCACTGCTGTCCATGGTGACCAGGACACATGAGAAAGAGACGTACACGAAAATGAAGATGGAACAAGAAATGAGATTTCTATCTCCGTGTGGGAGGAGAAAGCTGAGATTCTGTTTTAAAGCCAGGAATAACAAATCTCATGGAATGTGTGCTTTTGGACAGAAGTCTAGTGGGGGACATTCATTCTTTTCATTTGTGCTTACTGCTTCTATGGGTCACAGTGGCTGGAGAGTGGCTTCCCTTTGCACATGAAGACGCCAGTGTGTCCAGTTGACACACGATTACTGATAGCACCCAGAGTCACACTGCACCATGACTAAGGGACAAACCTGTTCTAGGCGGTGTTACACAGAACGTGCACCTACCGATGCTTCTGCAGACACATGCACGTTCTCACACTTTTTGAAGATGGTTGTGTAGAGACATGTTGGTAAAAGCAGCTTTTAAAGTATGTCTAATTATGAAAAGTTTCGATTCCTATGATCGTTCCTCATGCACCCCAGGTTTGCGGCAGGTGTTTTGCACCAGAACCCAGGGAGGTTTGTGGTGAGGGCACTTTGTCTGTGGAGCCTGTAGCCCTTCTCTTCCTTCCCACTCTCCTGGCTGGATAGACAGGAATGAAGAGCAGGTTCTCATTTTTTTCTCCAGCGAAGGAACTGCACATTAATTTCACGTTTGCAGGCAGAGATAATCTGCTAATGTATTCTTGCCTGTGAATAAAATAAATCTCTAAGTATATATCATTAATAAAGACATATGAAACCTTCATATTATGTCAAATTATTAGAATTAAGGAGCTGGCGAGAGGGCGGGCAAGCCAATAATGTTGGATATGCGAGGTGATCATTAGCACTTGGTGTGATAATTGAAATTTGCTTTGCAGTAATCTTATTAAAAATTCATAACGGGGCTAGTCTCTCTCCTCTCTCCAGTGCTGGGGAGGCGCTGAGCTGTGTGGGTAGGGTACTTGGGACACAGACTTGCTGTACGGCAGGGCTGCAAGGAGGAGACAGAGGACAGTACTCAGAAAGGCTTATCATGTGCTCTCTGGAAAAATGCTTTTGGATCCCGAGCTCCAGCTCTTTCCTTCAAAGCATCCCTGCCTCTCACATTAAGCAGTACTGTCTCTTGACAGAGTTCCATGTTATTGCTAATCATAGTCTCTGGTCATTGAGTTGGGCAGTAGTAAACCCTTAATAATTATCCTAGACAGATCAAGGTTTTAACTTATTTTATGTTTTAGGGAATACGTTCTAAATCATATTACATTATCTCAAAAAGTTACATATGGAATGAGAGCAAGTGCCTTGTGGCTCCCCCACCCCCATGCAGGAGTCTGTGGGAAATTAAGGTAAAAATAATAAAAGATTCTGTCTGTGGATCCATTCGTCTTTCTTGTCCACTACATTAACAAAAGTCAATATCAACCATTTATAGTCATACACTATGTCAATTTTATCATTTTAAACAATTGAATCTCTGTACACACACAAGAAAAAATACCTCTGTGAGAACTCTAAGGCACACACAAGCCAGCGTGGTGCCCTGGCGTGGGAGGCTCTGAGGTAACATCCCTTAGGAGAGATGTTTCATTTCATCTCACGACCATCATCAATTCACGCGTTTGTTTTCTGAAGCTTTGGGTGTTGAGTCTGCAAACCCAGTTGCGGTTCCAATATTTCAAAAATCCCAGGACTGTTCCAGTGTCAGGAGGGCTCTGTCTAATTTAAAATGCATTCTTGCTGAATATATTATCCTTTAAAAATAAGTCCTTTGTGTTTTAGGGACAACTTGAGCATGTGTTTTTAATCCATTTAAAGTGAGCTGGCGACAGTGTTTATTTACAGGAGTTCTAGAAGGAAGCCCTGGGCATTTGATTTTCCAGCCATCTGAAGCTTTTATCTGCAGAGAAGACATCTCCATTTGTAAAAGGCTAACCAGCTTGTCTCACTCAGGCAAGGCTGAGATTTTAATAAATCTTGATTTCAAAATATTGTGGTATATTCTAAAAAAAAAATCAAATCTTCATGGTGGTCATCCTCATAATAAAGCTTTAAAATGCAAATATCAGTTTCTGTAGTGTGCACGCTGATCGGTGCGAATCTGCCAAGGTTTTCAGATTGATGACCCAAGCCTTGGAAGGTCTCCGTGATCATTGTCACAGAGATGGCGCTTAACCCACTTATAAACTACTAAATGGGATCAGAACGGCCTTGTCAGCAGTGACAGTGGTGTTATCTGTAGACAATTTATGTTCAAGACTACCCTGGTTAGCAAAGAAGGACTAGTAATTGATTTGGCTTCAAATTAAAGCCCATTAACATGCTTTTAGGTATACTATGGATAGGTAAAACTTTTTCATGGAATAATTGATACTTCAGGTATGTTGACTAAAAGGATCAGAATTTAAATATTACATTGGAAATGGATCTGCACAGAACTTTCAACATAGAAAGCATATGTCTCTTTGACAAATGAAAACCTGCAGTACTAATACAGCAAAGGATTTTATAGAAATTCCTTACCTTTTAAAATGAGTTATTTTAAATTTTAGTTTGTAAGATCTTGGGAGTGTGTAGAGTCCTGTTGGGAAACACCTGTTTAAGGGGTACCTCCTTTAAAGACACCATGAGCTGGAAAAACCAAAATACACTCTAACACAGCCACAAATTGGATTTCATAAGGCGATTAAAAACTGGTTAACCACACAGCTTGATCTGTGTGGATTCCTGGTATCCACCCTTGTTTGTTTATGCCCTTCATGAAGCTAAGACTTGGGCCTAGGCTTCACTTTCTTCACCCGCTGTGAGTACATAGCTCTCAGCATCCATGACTTCTAAGAACAATCTGTGTAGCTCCTTTCTGAGCAGCCAGACAAACACAGGTGCTCCTGAGCACTGACTTCCTCTTGCCCACTCAGTTTTCCTGGGATTGCAGGACACAGCCCTTCAGCCAAGGTCTCTGAGGGATCTTCACCCTGGCTGTGGGGGGGCTCCAGGCACTGGGCTCTCTGTATTCTTCTGGGTCCTAAAGCATTCCATGCCATCTGCCCAAGTCTGTGTTGTTCACACTACACAATATTGTTTGTTAATGCCACTCTCTGCTCGTGTGTGTGTGTGTTTGTGTGTGTGTGTGATCGGATCTAACTTCTTGGTTGATTTTTCTGTAGTTTCCACAAACACACACTTCCATTTCTTCCCTGGCTTTCTGTCTGCTGAAGCTGTCTGCCTGGATGGCGAGAACCAGTGTAATTTCTCAATCTGCCCACAGCAAATTCTGTGACCCTTCCTATAAAGTCAGGCTATGTTCCCTGGCTCCCCATTTTAGAGCAAAACAAGCCAGTGAAGACATCGTACTATGTTCCTTAGCTTCCACCAAATGGTTCTCAGTTCCCTAGTCCTGCCTCTTAGAATACACATCTCCACCCCAGGCCTGTAACCTTCATTAGCGTTAGTACATGGCCCCTTCAGCATACTTTCTGTGTGTGACCCCTAAGAACTGCCAGCTCTGTGTGTGCGTGCGCGTGCACGCACATGCACACGCAGAGGCCAGAGGTCAATGCCGGGTGTTGTCCTCAGTCGCTTTTCACTTTATTTTGGGAGACAAGTTCTCTCGCCAAACCGGTGGCAATAGCCATCCTCTTGCCTCCACTTTCCCAGTGCTGAGATTACGAATGTGTGCCACCATGCCAGGCATTTCCAGAAGCCGACCTGGGATTGAATTCCAGTCCTCAAGTCAGCTTGTGTGCTGAGTGCTTTAACAGCCCAGTCCCGCCAGCTGCTTTTCTTCCTCGGTTTTCTTGCTGCCATGGGTGACAACTCACTTCTGCCCAATTTTCATTCCGTTCCAAACACAGACCACATCCTCTGTAGTCTCTGATGGCTTGCCTGACCTCAGCACACAAAACGCATGCTCCCAGTCCTGGCTTCTGTCTAGCCTTTCCTTTTAAACTCATCTGATGTCAGCCCAGGTGACTTCCCACCTTGTGGGAACTATCCATTGTTAAACCCAGCCATGCTTGGGGGAAAACCATGTCTGATCTCTATAAATAAGTACTTGCTTACAAAATGCAAAAGAACTTTCTAATTTTTTACTGAAGTTGTTTATATTAGTGAATTAATTTTTCAAAATTAAATGGCTGTTTTAATCTATTGACAATGAATTATAAGTAAAAGTATATGTTTCTGGGATTTAATGTCACTTTGATGTTGTCTAATATTTTGAAAACAGTTCCAAAAAGAACCCCTGTGTTCCAAGAGCATTCTAATTTTTTCTCCATTATCAAAATATTTCTTTCTCAGTTCAGCGACTGGTTGCTTATCTGATTTCCTGAGGTCACAGGGAAGTGGGACTCAGGTCCTTCCATGTTGCCAGTGTCTGGTTTAGCTATGCTCTGAAGTTCTTTGCTCCTAAGTGACTTCTACAGAAGCATTGTGTTGTCTGAGGTTTCTGTCCTGCCCGATTCCCACAGTTGTTAAGTCCCAAAGAAATCATACAGAGGTCTACATTAGTTATAAACGGATTGGCCTAGTAGCTCAGACTTCTTATTAACTCATAACTTATATTAACGCATTATTCTTGTCTATGTTAGCCACGTGGCTTGGTACCTTATTCAGTGAGGCAGTCACATCTTGCTTCCTCTGTGGCTGGGTCAGGACTGCAGACTGAGCTTCTCTCTTCCCAGCATTCTCATTGCCCACCTCTACTTCCTGCCTGGTCGCCCCACCTATACTTTCTGCCTGGCTACTGGCTAATCAGCATTTTATTAAAAATAATACAAGTGGCAGGATAAAAGACTATTGTTTGTCCCAGAGCAGCATCGATTTGTTGGAAGGATTAAAATAATGTGCAACATGGTAAGCACACACACACACACACACACACACTCAGCCGGGTAATATTGCCAGTATCAAAGTGATCTTAGATCACAAGGGCAGCAGGTACTAGGAGTCCAGATGGTTGCACACACAGGGTGTAGAGCTATGCAGATCTGAGAGACAGGGGATGGGGAGAACAGAGGTGTGCAGGTGTGTACAGCTGTGGTCATGCAGGTGGAGGTCAGGACCTACCTCAGATTAGATCCTCAGAGGTCTTCTTTGGATCCTTCAGGTGCCACCAATAATTGTGAAGTAAGTGGTCCAGAAAGCCTTAGAGGTCCACCTGTATCTCCCTGCCTAAGAAGTAGGATTTAAGTATAAACTATCACTCACCACTATGTCCCAGGAACAAAATTCTTGTTTGTGGGCCAGGGTTGGCTGTGAGACTCCTCTAGCCACTTTAGCGAGCTTCTTGACATCTCTGGGTAAGATTTCAGATGGGGAAGGACTAAGACTTGCTCTGAGATAGACTTGTGGAAGCCAAAATTAGCAATAAGGTGGTCAGAAACCAAACCAACTCACAAGCCTCACTCTGCAAACGGTAAAGAATCAAATCCAGGAGGTTGAGAATGCGATCTCATACTCCTATGCCTGATGGCAGGAGCTACCACAAAATGACCCCATCAAAACGACAGACAAGAGGCCACAACACCCTACAGAGAAAACACAGAAGGGTTTCCTCTGCTGCGTGACCACCCTCGTACAGACCCTGTGGATGGTGAGCAATAGACCATGGCTGAAAAGCCTCCCCGTGCCTCAACTTTGAGCATGCTCAGAGCTGACTGCTGTGTTCCCATGGTAGTGCTGGCCTGAATAAACTCACATCCTCTATTGTCCTGATCAATGCAACAATGTGAGTGACAGCAAGTAACAAGCCTTGTCCTAATCAATATGAATTCTTCTGATTTTGATGGACTCCATGGATGGAAGGGTATTATAGGGTGTTCTGTCGTGTCTCCTTTGCAAAATATCACAAATTTAAATTGCTATTCAGGTGGACAGTCGAAGTTGAAATCTTTGATTTTTATGTTATTTTAAGAAAAAAGTATGACTAGAGTTTGTGAGATGTACAAGCTATAAAAATCATTTCTAAATTATTCATCTTCTCGTTGTTATTTTTCATTGTGGTGCTTGGTATCCAACAAAGCATCACACATACTAGGGCAACTCTGCCACCAAACTATACCTTCAGCTCCTCTTCATTTCTAAAAATCTCTATGACATTCAAATACACATTCTGTAAAATATTTGACTTGGTAAAACTTAGTCAACCTCCAAAAAGTCCAGTAATTCTTTCTACAACAGTCAGAGGAGAGTGTGTTATGTAAGGGTAGTTGAAAATGATTATTTAGTTTATAAATCAGAGTTTAAAACTTTGCTAAAACCCCATTCTTCTCTGGGTAGTAGCTGGTTGATTGGATGGTGAAGTTGTTCTTGAGAGTCTTATGCCTTTAAAGAGGGACTGAACCCCTAAGCTCTTCCCTGACGCCCAACCCCTCAGCATCCATGAATAATTTTCTGAGTTATTGTCACAGTCTGCACAGTGAGTTCCTTCTGTAGGTGTCAGTTCCCTCATCCCGTAAGTGGCTTCGTCAGGCAGTTGGTCACTAATAGGGTCGTGGTCCACAGATAGGAGATAGGATGGCATCAAGGAAAGGCTGTTGTTCCAGGGAGGTTTGCTCATGTGAGCAGGGTTGCACACGATCTTTCTTCTCAAACCCATAACAGCTGTTAGGCTGCAAAACTCCCCTCACAGAGATGTGTTTGCAGAGGCTGCAGCAAAAAAGCCCCAGCCCTGGAAGGCAAAACGCAAGCCCTATTCTAATTTCTAGTTCTACCTAGGACACAGAATGCAGGCTGAACCAAAGCTGAGAGGCCTGGCATAGCACTATTTAAAGTGTGAATGAGGGTAATAATTGCTATCAACACATTGTATAAGTAGAGTGTATTTATTTTCACATTAGGGTAGGATTAATAGCTATAGTTTATGGTGTGAATAAACATACCAAAGCTGTCAGTTCTTCATCAGAAATTCACCATTTAAATGCAAATGGCTGTAACTCTTTGCAAGCAGTTTGGGAGTGAAATACGGCTGTCATAAGAAAGTATATCTCCCTCCTACACACTTTTAAATGTGCAGCCACCGTGGTGTATATAGAATCTATGCTCTCCTTGAATAATACTTCTCTCATGGTTTCTGTTTATAAAAACTTGTTCTTTGGAATGGATGTTAACTAATTTTGGACCACTTGAGTCTTAAAGGTGCTAGGGGGAAACTGGGTAAAACTGGGTACACCAAAAATTGTGGGGTGGGGAGAAGAGCAATACATGCTTACTGTTGGCATCTCACAGATCATGAGCTGCTCAACAGTAGGGGCAATTCACTTCAAGCTATAGCAAATCCATCTCTCCTCCCACAAAAACTGTGGACTTTAAGATAAAACCATTCTTGCTCCTTGAATCAACTTTCAAGAGAGAAAGAAGGAAGGCTCCATGTATATCTCACATCTTAACAGAAATTCAGAACATTGTTTTTTAACTCAGACATCAAGAAACTTCATTCACAAAAGTCACTAGAAACTTTCTGAAGAACTATCTCCTGGAGATTCCTCGCTCTACAGGAAGAGACAGAGACTTAGTGGTGTAAGCTGTCTGAGAGCAAAGAGGAACCTGGTTCCAGGATCTGAGCAACAGGAAACCAATGACCTATAGCCCTGGGCTCTTAGCTATCTATGCAGTTTCTTTAAGAAGCCCTTAGCCCATCTACAGAGCCTCTCCTGGGAATCTCATGAACTCAAGTGCATGCTAGAACCGGCTGTCCCTGGTCACTAGTGTCCACTAACAGTCCTTGCACCCTTGAGACTCCAGCAATAATGCTTAGTTCTGGCCTGAGATGTGGCCACTTTGAAAAACACACAGAAGTCCACAGTGCATTTGGCTTGAGAATTAATCACCTGTTGTGTTGAATGTGTCTCTAATAAGACACTTAAGACCCAGCAAAGGCAGCCAGAGACCTCTTTAGGGGGGCATGAAGCCTGGGATGGGTACCTCAGGTCTGTCACTGTTTTCTCCATCTGAACAATGTCAACAGAGACTTTGCATCAGATTCAGTTTAGGTCACCATGGAGTTCCAAACCCATGTGCAGTGCTGGGTTGGCCAGGTATGCCATCTCACACATGTCCTTAGTCATTCTCCCTCCCAAATGGAACCGTCTCTGGTGCCTTCTCGGATGACTTCCCATGTGATAAGATGTGATAAGATGGTCTCAGAGTTCATGGACAGAACTGCCATCCTGGTTTTCTGGTAAACTTCTTACTCCCAACATTGCTGCTGGTGGAAGTCGACTCATCAACAAGACAAAAGTGCAGGTTCCTTGGGAACCTGTGTCCCACTGTCCCTTTCTGGGAGCAAAATTACTTCCTCAGGATGGAGACGGCAGGTTCCTGCATGTTGGTGTCACCCTGATGACACCCCAGAGATGGAACTCAGAGATGGAACTCAAAATTAAAAAAAAAAAATCAGCCAAGATTATCCAACATTACAGCCATCAGACACTGGTGAGAAAAAAGAGTGGGGTACGCTGAACAGAAATCACATTAACGCCGCGAGGCTCCACCAGGAAAAGCTGCCCAACTGCTTCTGTTTAACGCTAGTCAAGGTAAACACAAGGCACCAGTCCCTTCCTATCAAATTCATTACTTTGAGGGACAAAAATGACAAAATGATTAGCAGTTAATAAGGCCTTGGCTTAGAAGATTGACTGACATCGCATTCCTCATTTAATTTCCGTTTCTCTGAGCTTTTTCCCCTCTTCCTTCCCGCACGGAGGGAATTAACATTATCACATCAAAGGCTTGCCTTTAAATGGGGGAGAAAAATCGTTTAAAAGGACACAGGCTGTGATTATTCAAACTAGGATATTTGCACCTCACATGTATAAACCATATCATGGTACAACTTCATTTCACTCCAATTGCTGTCAGTCACTAATAGAAGAAATTTGCTCGCATTTTATCAGCGCCATTGTGAGGCGTCGGGTGGGGGAGGGGAGCTAAATGTGAGATCTGATAAGAAGTCTGTGAACACAGAGCCTGGTCACGTGGTGCAATGCAGGATGCAGGCTGCTTCCCAGAGGAAGGCGTAATATGCAAATCTTCCTCCTCTCTCCCTCTTCTTTGACTTCTATCTGTTCTTTGTTTTTCCTTCAGTTCCCATCATCTTCTGAAACCCTGGCCACCTAGAGAGATGAGTTGCTGCCACTGCTGGGTCAGGGTGTAGCTGTAAGACGTTGGCAGAGTTTTGGGTTTCCTTCCTGCAGCTAGGAACCTTCTGGGGGAGCTATAGGGAGCTGTAGGATGGGGGCATTCCCTTGAATTCCAAATAAAAGTTTATTCTTTCCCATAAAGGATGCTTGGCTTGTTCTGGCTCAAGGAGAGACGTCATGGCTTAAGCTTGTCTAGGTTTTATTTGAACCAAAGTCTATCCAGTCCCAGGAAGGGAAGGAAGAACAGAACCATGCGGCTGTGGCCAGGGTAATTCCCATTTTCATGGGTTATTTATCAACCCTGTTCTTCAAAACAATCCATTTCACAGAGAGGAAAAGCAAGGCTTAGAAAAGATTTAAAAATGCAGTGTTAGCTGTGGTAGGCAAATGGTTCCAAGGCTGACCTAACACTTAAAAAAAGTTTGTCTTTTGTTGTGGAGTGCTTGAATCTGTGGGTGAAATTACCAGGGTCCTAGAGCTTCACCCAAGCACAGCCAAGACAGAACTGAGTTTAGCCTTGACAGTTGGTGCCCAGGCCCCTCTAACCACCGTTAAATTTCAGCTTCCAGGACAAACAGTTGGCCTGTCAGAGATTTATTCTAAGTACTTTTTAAAAATGGGCGGCCTGTGAGTCGACCGCAGCCAGAGAAGGTGCTCCTTGAGGAAGAAACTGCTCCCCGGTGGGAGGGAAGCATCACTGAGGAAGGTCAGCAGAGCGGAGCCTGGTTACCAAGGATCCAGGTGGATTGAATCAAGGGAGTCCCCAGGGAGGACAGACAGCGAACAATAAAATAATATCAGAACAGAGTGGCCCGTGTCAACAGGTTTGAAGGCAAGCCTTGTTAATTCAGGAAACTGCAGAGTTAAATTAGCCCAGGCCCTGGTGAAAAGCGGAGGTACATACTGTCCCAGTGAGATAAATTTCCCCTGCCTGCCCTGATACACTGGGCAGAGACAGCTTACCGCTGAGAGTAGTTCATTAAAACGTCCAACTCATAGGGAATTTTAAAAATTTATAAGGCTTCCTCTAGATGGTGGGTCAAGTTCAGTGGGCAAGGGGAAACGGTGAGGAAGCTCAAGGGATTATTCGTGGATTAGGAACTCAACAAGTTAGTATTTTAAAGTTAAAGCAGCGATATCTCCACAGCTAAAATCTTAAGTCTGCAGACTAGATCAGCATCTCCCCTCCCCTCTCCTGCCAGCTCTCTCTGCAGGACAAGCAGTGTCCCCAGTAAACGGGACAGCAGCTCTTGCCGTCTGTGGTGCACCCACACTCTCAGAGCACCAAGCATGCAGTGAATGCACCCTACCTAAGAGCAGTCCAGCTGTTGAGGCGGTCCTGGAGTCTCGAGTCTGGAGACTTGTGGCTTGGTGACATTCTCATGTGACAATAGTGTTTTCCTGGTTTCTTATGATTAGCTAATGTTGTCTGGGTGCTCACAAATATGGCCTCTCTATGATGCACGTACTTGCTAGAGGAGGCAGATCTCTCGCTATGAACACCCACAGGGTACATGGACACTGAGTAGCCATGCTGCCCCAGCAACACAACCTCTGCTCAAGGTCTAGTTTCACAGAAACAGTCTTGAACCTGCAAATGGAGCACATCTACCTAGTGCGCCCTCCCTTGCTCTGGGGTCTTGTCATCGTGGTACAGTGCCACACAGAACCTCTGTGATCTTCTTATAAAGTCGCTGAGGTGGTGAAGGCAGGAAGGGCCAGGCCATCAACCCATCCTCATGGAGAAAGTGATAGCTGAATCCATTCTATTGTATCCTTATCTTCCTTTAGTAAGAAGATGTACATACAGTCCTCACCAGCTTCTCACTCTTGGAAGTTTCTGCTTTCCCTTACCACTATTTAGGGTCAAATCCCCCCACTTACCAGCTTCTCACTGCTCGGAGGTTTCTGCTTTCCTTACCTTTGGGTCAACTTCTGCCCACTTTCTCTGCTGCCAATTTACCCTACGGCTCATGCCAGCCTGAGGTTCAAGGGCACAGCTTTTGTCTTGCATCACAGGGCCACACCCATCATGCCTCCATCATGGGAGAGGGGAAAGGAAGGGAGGGGAGAAGAGCAGAGAAAAATATATAGCTCAATATAAACAATATATATACATATACATA
>NW_026067929.1:781363-805157 GCF_014885135.2 Alexandromys fortis
TATATATAAAAGTTAGCAAGAGTAAGCATGCTAACGTTAACGAGGAAAGTCCAGGTAGCCGCAAACCCACACAAGGAATTATAGGCCTCCACCTAGAAACAACCCTCTGGGATTTCATTTCATTCAACTTGATGGACTGGTTTTCCCAGTGCGTTAGATCTTCTGTATCTTCTTCCAAATGCTAAATATTCAATTATTTCACACATCTATCCTGGATTCAAGCTCCCTAGACTGACGTGGTTTCAATTTCATAGGATCCACCAAAACCAGGAGGTAATAAGGATTCTTTCTTAAGAGGCTACTATGAGACACACCTCAAATATCAGCAGCCTTTCCTAGGTGGTCTCCAACAGGTGTCACATGCTTGAAAATCAGACCACATGAAAGGAAGTCAAACCTGAGTCAGGATCTGTGTGTTGAGAGACTGAACAGATCAGAGGACATAGCTGAGGGATAGAGCTCCTGTCCCAGGTGTTGGGACCATTTGGAGTCCTGGCCTCCAGCTGTTCTTCCCTGCTAGAGATCTTTCCTTTCCTTCTGATTTGAGTTACTGAAAGCTGTGTCAAAGTTGTTTACCAGCTCTGCTTCAGGAGCACGTGCTGCCTTGGCCTTGAGGATCAGAGGATAAGGTAGGGCTTTTTGCTAGCAGGGTCAGTTATGATTATATTTTCTTCCTGCAGCACTATTTGTAAGTACTTTAGTTTAGCTGAAGTGGAGGCAGAATGTAAACACACAAGTACATGCAAGTACATACACGCATGATTATTTTACCATGCAAGTGCACACGCATGGGCACATTTGGATGAACACCAGCCTGAACATATCCACAAGCTGGTTACAGTACTGTGTGAGGAAGACAACTGGAATGGCCTCACTGGTCACTGTGTTAGGAAAATGACTGCAATGATCTCATCGTCACTGGAATTCTTTTTTTTTTCTTTTTTTTGTGTGTAAGAACAAGAAATGGCTTTATTATTTTTAAATTTATTTATTGATTAAAAATTCCACCTCCTCCCCTCTTCCCATTTCCCTCCCACTCCCCTCACTCCCCCTTCCCTTCCCTCTCCAGTCCTAAGAGAAGTCAGGATGCCTACCTGTGGGAAGTCCAAGGCCCTCCCCGCTCCATCCAGGTCTAGGAAGGTGAGCATCCAAAGAGACGAGGCTCCCAAAAAGCCAGTACATGCAGTAGAATCAAAACCCCGTGCCATTATCACTGGCTTCTCAGTTAGCCCTCATTGTCAGACACAGAGAATCAGTCCCAGTCCAGCTGGCCTTGGTGAGCTCCCATTAGATCAGTCACACCGTTTCAGGGGGTGGACACATTCTTAAGTAGAGATTCAGAATACCTTCTCCACCAGGTGTCCAAGAGAAAGGCTGTCCAAAGAAGAGGAGAAGAAGAAGGGGTGTGTGTGTTTCATCTGCCCGTCGCTGGGACTGAGGAGAACGGAAAGGAATGGCAATCTCTCCCTGTCAGCTGACTCCTGGCCTTCTGGACTGGTGTTTTGGGGTGAGTTCTAATTTTGTCACTGATTTACCAACCCAGGAAACATCAGGGCTCTGCTTTGGAAGAACCACAATCATCTTCTTCTTGCAGGTTTTGTCCAGGTAGAATCACCACCCAGCTTAAAACAGTTAGAGCCTATAAGCCCTAACGTAATTTTTTTTTTTTGCAAAAGTAATAAACTCCTGTAAGTGTGGAGAAGGAGTACCATTCAAATTCCCTCCTAGTGTAGCTTGTGCAAAGCTTCACTCCCATAATTGTACCTTGTTTTAAATTCATATGTATTCATTTCATAAATATAGTCTATATTTTATACTGATAAATTTATCAATAGGAAAAAAGATACCGCAGGAAGATATAAAAAATTACCTGCCAAAATAATGATTTATGCTGGTTTTGAAGCTTCCTCTCTATTATTTATGTGCATAAGACATTTTTCTCCATTTTGACATTTACTTCACATTATAAAAATGTGCTCCCGTATGCCAATGTCTTCATTTGAATAGCAGGTAGGAGGGATGCGTGCGGGTTGGCGTCCCTGGCTGACAGTTTCTGGCAGGTGAGGCCCTGTTATCCTTGCTCACCAGCAGGGTGGACCAGGGGTGAGGTGGCGGTGCCACCCATGCGGTAAGAAGTTTCCACACACGTGCTCCAGGCTGTGGGGACCAGGGAGAAAGTGTATGCCACCAGCAAGGGTTTATGGGAAGCAAGGTTAGCGTTTTCGCTGATGAAGTAGCATGTATTTGGAAGATCGGAGGCAATATGTGGCCATCAATATTAACTTCAGAGGTGAGATGACTTGAGCATTGACAAACTGGGGAGAGAGAAACCGGCAAATTCCCTGAAGAAGCCAGGCATGCTCCCTCGGCTGCTTTCCACCAAGAAGCCCCCAGCAGGGGAACTGAATTAAACTAAGAGAATTCATACAGGGTGCTGAGAATGCTCCCTGGTGTCTGGGTGGGGAAGGGATAGCCAATCACTGACCAGCGGGAGTCCACGATCCATGTTGGAGTAGGAGAGCCGCCCTGGAAGGAATGGAAATCAAAAGCGAAATGTAACACTCCGAATTCTGAAGCCAAAGAAGTGTCCTCCAGCAGAAATGTTTCTTGCTGGGAGACCTGTCTGGAGTTTGGGTGGAGCCTCCACACACCCAGATCACCACACCAGAAGCTCCATTTTGGGCACGGATTACCAGTGGGCTGCTTCACCCTCATGGCTATAAGTTAACACGTGTGGCAAGGTGGATCACGGTCTAAGACAGTTCCACAAAGGATCCCATGCTGTCATCCATTGGGACTCTTTCCTGAGTCTTCTTTTGCTGGGGTTTGCCAAGGCTTCTACTTCTGTGGAGAGCATGCCTTCCCGGTATCTGTTTGGGGTTGACACAGTCAAAAGGCTTGGCTCAGACACTCTTGTTTTTATTGGTGACTCAACAGAACAGCATCAAAGGAGAGGGACCTCAGTGCCTGGAAGTTATCAGTCATTTCTTCCAGCTTGCTCCTCTCCCGGGGTCCTTCTGTGGCATGATTCCAGATTAGACTATATATATAGCCCAGGTTTACAAGAATCCCAGTTCCCACCATGATTCTAGCCAGTGAAACTTACTTTCTATGAAGAGTATCATTATGACTACTGATACTCTAAGATATAATTAGACATTTGTCCGAAGTTCATCTGCCATGAATGAACACTGTCAACCTGTGTCTACTGCCATGGTGACATTTTTATCAGCAGAGCCATGCTATATGGCCTCTTTTCTGTTTGTCTTACCTTCTTGCTCTCCCTCCCCTTGTCCATCTCCTAATCCTGACTCATTTTCACATCTTGACTCGTGTTTGATCTGTGAAGTTGTCCACAGACAGATCGGGTCTATTGATAACACACGAACATCATACATAATCTTCTGCCTGTGTTAGACCTGTATCATACCTAGGATGCAGCCTACTCTATGGCCTCAATCCCAGTGAAAGCACATGATATTGATTAGCCAATATTTTTCAACATGAAACCCTTCTAGTCTAGTAATTCTATGCAGAAAGTTTATTGTTAGTATTGTTACTCCATCACTAACTTGAATTTCTAGAGTTGTGTGGAACAAAACTTAGAATCAGAACATTAAAGATACTCAAACTCAAGCCACAGGTCTGAAGGGAGTGACCCTCCAAGTCAGTGTTGAAGTTCCCTCCTCTCCACGGTAGCATAGCTTTACTGGGGAAGACTTAGGTATGCTCGCTCACCTTGGAAAGATGTAGATCAGGTCCTTCCAGGTTGACAGAGGTGAGGGTCAAAGGACACCATTAATGACTGACCTACTTGTCTGAATCTATAGCTTCAGGAAGACCCACTATGACTACAGAATGATAGACAGGATAGAATTTTCTGAGGTTTAGAGATTTGGGTTAAAATACGTGGAAAGTTAAAGTTGGATTTAGACCTAAACACTCACTGCTTAATGCCTCCAGGAGTACTTTGACCTCTCCCACTCTGACACAGTCTGGTCCTTGGTTTCAAGTGACTGCCCATCTCCCCTCCCTTCTGGCTGCTATGCACAACAAGAGTCTGGACGTTTCCTTCATCCCTGACAATTGATGAGCTAAAGTGCCTTTGCTACTGGAAAGCCCTGTGTCAGTTGGCATACAACTTGAGGTTAAGCTGATGTTATATTTAATGTCTCCTCAGCTGGGATACTGTAGAGCATTATCCAGTCAGCACTGGTCTGGTGAGTCATCAGGTCTGGATATGGCCGTGGGGATATCATGCAGATAGGATATCATCTCAGAACAATGGCTGATATTTTGGGGGGTAGGCCTTATCCAACAAGTTGAAATCTATAAAATTCAAACCGAACATTTCCCAGAGAAGATGGAATTCTGTCTGTTATAAGACAAAGAGATTTGAAATATCTTCTAATTTCTTAAGCTAATTCCTTGAAGTTTCTCCTTCCCTGTCTTGCAATAGAGAGGTTGACTTTGGTGTCAGTCCCATGCCTGTGTCTGCGTGTCTGAGTTTATATGTATGTCCATTTTTGTGTGTCCATTGTCCATACCTGGACTTATATTTGTCTATATATCTATATCTCTGTTTATATTTGCATATATTTCCATAACCATGTATGTGTTCATACCTATTTCTGTGCTTCTCTATAGCTACATTTATTTCTACATTTGTATCTATGTCAGTTTTCCATTACTGTATCTATATCACATATGAACATATTCATGTTTGTATCTTTTTAATTAATTAATTAATTAATTAATTAAAGATTTCTGCCTCCTGCCCGCTACCACCTCCCATTTCCCTCCCCCTCCCCCAATCAAGTCCCCCTCCCTCGTCAGCCCAAAGAGCAATCAGGGTTCCCTGCCCTGTGGGAAGTCCAAGGACCACCCACCTCCATCCAGGTCTAGTAAGGTGAGCATCCAAACAGTCTAGGCTCCCACAAAGCCAGTATGTGCAGTAGGATCAAAACTCAGAGCCCTTGTTCTTGAGTTCTCAGTAGTCCTCATTGTCCGCTACATTCAGCGAGTCCAGTTTTATCCCATGCTTTTTCAGAACCAGGCCAGCTGGCCTTGGTGAGTTCCCGATAGAACATCCCCATTGTCTCAGTGTGTGGGTGCACCCCTCACGGTCCTGAGTTCCTTGCTCGTGCTCTCTCTTCTTCTGCTTCTGATTTGGACCTTGGGATTTCAGTCTGGTGCTCCAATGTGGGTCTCTGTCTCTGTCTCCTTTCATCGCCTGATGAAGGTTAACCTATCCCTGGACCCAGCAATACCACTCTTGGAAATATACCCAAGAGATGCCCTATCATACAACAAAAGTATATGCTCAACTATGTTCATAGCAGCATTGTTTGTAATAGCCAGAACCTGGAAACAACCTAGATGCCCTTCAATGGAAGAATGGATGAAGAAAGTATGGAATATATACATATTAGAATACTACTTAGCAGTGAAAAACAATGACTTCTTGAATTTTGCATGCAAATGGACAGAAATAGAAAACACTATCCTGAGTGAGGTAAGCCAGACCCAAAAAGAGGAACATGGGATGTACTCACTCATTATTGGTTTCTAGCCATAAATAAAGGACATTGAGCCTATAATTCATGATCCTAGAGAAGCTAAATAAGAAGGTGAACCCAAAGAAAAACATATAGGCATCCTCCTGGATATCATGTTTGTATCTTACTCGTGTGCATGTAAATATTCATGAGTTTGTTTACAGAATTCTATAGAAAGAGTCTTTAACTTGAAACTATTAAAGGTTTGACACAATAATTCCAATATTTTCCAGAGTGTTAAAACTTTGTCTCCTTCATAGACTCTGGGTGGAGAGTGGATATGTCTCTGGCTTTGCTGTTTTGTGTCATAGTACCTATTTGTACTCGGTGCTAAATTAGTTTCTATTATCCTACATGATATACTCACAAATGTATGCCTCACATACACTATTTTATACTATAGGGCATTATTTTGTACTTTCATTTTTACACCCATATGAACTTTGGGAGGCTATGTGTCTGGCAGGGCTGGATCCTGGGTGAGCTCGTAAACCTGTAATCTCCTTTCATTTTAAAGACAGGATCTGGATGCTTTTCTGTAGCACAACTGGTAAAAACCCAGAGACAGATATTGGGGTTCAACACAAAGGTCAGAAAAGCAAAACATCCACCCAGGGGCTCTTACTCTACCTCAGTCTGGTATGGCAATCTTGCCTCCAGGAATCTCAGAATGAGACTGTGTGTGAGAGCTGTCTCCTCCCATCTTATATTCCTCTTCACTGCTGGGATTAAAGGCATGTGTCACCACTGCCTGTAAGGCTGAGTTCAGGCAAGCTTTATTCATTAAAATAAAAGTGAACTATCACCACCCTTTTCTGTGTGTCAGACCAGTGCGAGGCTGGGTATCAAGAGTGCTTCTATTTCGTCTTCACTTTGCTGCTGATCTGAGTGATTGGCGAGGATGGGAGGGACTGGTGTTGGCCACTGCTTAGATGACAGCCTGGATAGGTGATTTTCTGTGTAGTTGCTGTTGGTCCCTCCTGTAGAGGAGGGTGCTTGAGGAAAGCATGTCTTGTGTGTTCCCTCTCCACATGTGTACCTTCCATCCCCTCAGCTCTGTGTCTATCCATCCAGCTGGACAAACTATGGTTACAAACAGAGTAATTTTTCCAAATCAAACCACTCTTCCATTTTCAGCTTCTTAATACTTTATATGAATCAAATGGCATAGGAGAAAATGTCATTCAACAACTGCTCTCCATCTTTTTACCCTTCATCAGTGGGCAAATGAACTTTCTATTTTGGAATGATGATGACCACCTGATTCTAGCTTTTATCTCACTCAATTCCAGCTGGGTCTGTCTTCCAGGAAGTGTGCGTTCTCTGTTCATGTGTGGGGAACACAAGAGCTACTCTGTGTTCATCGGGGAAGTAATGCATTAGTTAGATCACAGATTGGTAGAGAGATGTGTTGATGACAGATGATGGGGGGGCCAAAGGAAAAGCCACAGAGAGATGGAATTCAAGGCTATTGAGGCTAAAATAATGAGATCAGTAGATAGATAGATAGATAGATAGATATAGGATAGGTGAATAAGCAAATGATAGATGGATGAATAGATCGTGAAATATAGTTGATGTACAGGTAGGTGATTGATAGGTGATAGATAATGAATAGGTAGGAAGACAGACAGATGACACACTCATAAAAACTGTAACCCCATCTGAATGCCATAGAGTTTTGTGTAAGTATGGAGACTTAAACCCATGTCTAGTCTCAATTTTATTTTACCTTTCTTTAATGACAAGAAGAATATAATATAAAGGAACAATTTGATATCATGAAGCATATCTGCATTGGGTTCAAATCTTTTTAGCACCTCAAAATACAGCTGCCCAAAGCTGCACAGCCCCTTCCTCTTCTTGCTCTAGGTTGAAGAAGATGAAGACATTGTTAAGTCTTTGAACAAAGACACATAAATACGCACTGCTATGATAACTCATGTGCTTTCTCAGTGCTGGAGATCTGGTTTTGGTGTGATCTGATATAAACTTCTTGAGAGAGCTATAGAGGGGATGGTTTGATGAGGTATGGATATCTGTCTTCTGTCCTAACACATGCAAAGCAGCAGTTTGTAAAGTAATTAAAGGCCAGACTCAAAATTAAAATATAAAGAGCCATGTCACCTTTCAGAAGGTGTCAGAATAGCAGGTGGTCCCGGAACACCCAACTGTGGGATGACGGGAAGTGGTCTGTGGTTTGCTAGTGACCACTAGAAGCAGGCTGCCTGCACAGGCAGGGTAACAGAAAGAAGTTGGAAGCCGAGTGGCACCTTCATAGGGGGCAGTACAGCTTTCACTGTGGTTTGATTGGAAAAAATAATTCCTCTTAATTCTATAATGATGTCTGTGTTTAAGGATGACTCCCATTTCCCACCATTACCTGTGTGAGTGCCAAAGTTCCTGCTAGCTTCATCCTTTTGACCTCAGATATTAGGGAGCCGAGGCAAGCAGGAAGGGAGGACAGGGCATAGAGCTGCCCTGGCTATGAATATATTAGTCCTTCAGTGAGCTGTGCCCCCACAGTGACAGCTCCAGTCACTTAGAGCCGTTCCTGGCTTGGGCTCATCAGTCTCATTCCTGATAAGACAGAGCCAATTTCTTGGATATTTTAGTAAAGAGATTTATATTCTTTTCTTTCTTTCTTTTTTTGTTTTTCATGTCTGCCCACTTATCCCGACCTTTCTTTTGATATAGTGATAGATTATGGGTGGGATTATCTAGAGAACTCCACTCCTGTTTATTTAATATTAGATGTCACCTTTTTGCTGTATCACGGTCTGTTTTCCTGCCAAGTGTTACCCCTGGTTTAAGTGACCTTGTACGGCTTTTTTCCCTTTTACAGGGGCATGTGAAGCACCTGGGGGAGACTGAGGCACTGCTGATAGCCTAGATTTTCCTCTCAGCAGCCGAGGAACACCTGGTTCTCCTGATGCTTGTGGGGGAAAGGGGCTGGAGTTGGTGGGGCTTCTGCCCAGGTTCTGGTCTCCGTCACCCCAGGCGAATGAGGACGTAAGTCTGCTCTAATCAATGGCTCTACCAGGCTTGTAGCTAGTGGTGTCTTCCTCCCTTGTGTGGCCCAAACCGCATCCCAAAGCCTCTCGTTGAACAGAATCCTTGGTCCCAGGTCTGCATCTGGGGAGATAACTCTGTTCTCCAGCCCAGCCATAAGCCCTCACAGAGGATTCCCATGCTCACAGTAGGCACGACTTCACACAGTTCTGTGAGTTTCACCAGGGGTATTTCAGCTGATTCAAAGAGTGGCTATGAAGAGAAAATCCTCTTCGTTCAACTGGGAGAGCCCATGAAATGCCAGTATTTCCGTCCAGATTTGATCCCATTGCAGCGATGCACTGAACAGCAATGCATAGACCTGTAGAATGAAGACTCTCAAGGCCTGTAGGTGAATTTAGATTCAATTTCATATCCAAGCAACCATCTTTTCCCGTAAACATCATGCATACCTACTGGGTTCCAGGCAGGCACCCATCCATTTTCAGCAAGTAGAACTGTTTATTCAGGGGTAAAATCGGGCACTTATTTTGAAAAGAACTTTATCAAAACACCCAGAAGTAAAAAAAAGAAGAAGAGTCAATGCCTAATCAAGATCCCCTTCAACTAACCTGAGGAAATGCCTCTTCCAGCCTTGCCTGGGAGAGGAGAAATTTCTGCTGGGTTCAGCTGGCTATCCCAGAAAACCTCTCATGCACTCATTTGCGACTTCTGACTTCTGTTCTGGAAGAGGAAACAAGGGGTGGGGGCTCTTAAAGCCAATCCAAGTTCTAGTGGCAGTGACTTATCCTCCTATCTGTGCAGAGCACGTTTAAATACAGAGGAGACTAGAACCTAACAACCCCGCACACTGCTCGCTCCTTGGCCTTGAGAGCTCACCCGGTGACAGGGACCTTGTGCAAAGTCCTTCATCCTCTCCTTCCCCTACGTGTCCTGCTCTGCTCACCAACAGGCGCTTCCATCCGTCTGTCCCTCATGGCCCATACTATCATTTCCTCTGCCGACAACAGGGTCACCTCTCTGCCTGACTCTCCAAGCCCTCCTGTTCAGGTGAAGAAGAAACTCACAGCTCTTGAATGATGATAGGGGTGGCAAATAAAAAAAAAATTAAGTGCCAGCAACAACAACAAAATAAAAGGTGGGGGCGGGTATGGGAGCGAGGGCTCCTGGAGAATGTGAGGAAGATAAATAGGGCCGAGGCTCCGTTTCTTTGTCAGCAGCACTCTGGGGTTATTTGAAGCTCTTATTTATGCCATATAAGCAGAACAATGCTGGAGAAGAAATGATTAAATACTGCCTCTGTGAGCAGCAGACATCTCATTGTGGCGGTGGGCTCACCGCTGGGTGGTTTTGATAAAGGCAATATGAGTTGATAACTGATAGAGTTTGCCAGGGAGTCATCTGGGGCTGCTGACAGCTCCTGAGCTTTAATAAAATCATTAGAATGTAAATGTTTTTATTGCAGAATAAAGAGCCTCCAGCGAAGTTGACACTACTCTCCCTGGCTGAATGGGAGTGCCCATTAGCATTCAAATGATATCATGATGGGCTGGTTATCTTTATTAAAATTTTTCAAATCGAGTCTTCATTTTGCATGATTGAGTTTTAAACAAATGCAATATGCAGTAGGCTGGCGAGCTGGCCTCAACACTTCTGAAATAATTAAAGTGTTCCGTGTATTTTTTTTAAACATGTGTTTCATAAGAAATGAATTGGATTTGCTATTTTAATATGACAATATCTAGTTAGCTTTGCATAAAAACTGGGCTGTTATAGCATAATTATTGAAAGTGTACAGCTTTTAAACATATGTTTCATAAAGCTGAATTCAATTTTCTGAAATCTGACAATGCCAGTCACTTGGCGAGCTGTAAAATCAAGAGATAGCTTGATTACTTGGAGCCATCCTGCAGAGGTCTTGGTAATTGATGGCAGCCTGGGTACTCATGGGTAGAGTTTCTCAAGGAAAGAAGTCTCATTCCCTCCCCGAGGAAGCCTAACTACTGTTCTTTAGCTCAGGACCTTGGCCACAAAGCCGTCTAAGAGCTAAAGAATTTTGAGAGGATCGGAGCACAGCTGGTCTTCCTCCAGCTGGAGTGGATGATCCACAGAGGCCAGCAAGGTCCATTGGGTTTTTAATTTCCATCTCTCTTCCCCTGGTCGTATGCACTGTGTGCATACCAAGTGTCCTTAAAAGTCATCTTGTGTTATAGGCTCAGCAAACCATTGTTAGCAAGATTGCCATGGATGCTCCTTAGTTATGAGGAGTTGGAGAAATCAATAAAAGAAATGTCCCTTAAAAACATTGTCTCTGAAGTAGCTGGGGTATTGATTCCCTAGGCGCAGAACTTCAGGAGGGGATGCTGCTGTTTAATGGAGTATTTGATGAACTGGTCAGCCCTGTGTGTGCAAGGGCCAAGGCTCTTTTTTACCTCTCATTTAAATTTTTTTCCTATTTTATTACTTATTATGCTGAGATAGACAAAAAATAATTATTTCTGAAATATGGCAGTGATGCTTCAACCTGTATAAGCATGTCAGCATACCCCAAACCCTGTGATAGTGTCTCCTTAACCAGGAGACATTAATCTTACCCTTAATCAATCATGAAGCAGAGGCTTTGATGAATAGATAAACTTCTATTGGCTAGCAATATTCATAGATACAACATCTATGAGTATTCAAGCAATTAGAGGCTTTGAAAAGTAAGAAGTTTGCAACTGGCATATAAGTGATATTTTAATGCTGGTAACTTCCAGGATTAAATCAAAATTCTGATTCGTTTCAATCATCCCTATATAAAGTGGAATGCTAAACTTTTGCAGTACATCAAATCATATATTTTTGTATCGATCCATCACAATCATCAGGAGGAGAATTGGTGAACAACATACAAAAAAGAAAAAAAAAAGAAGCCTTCTCTAAGGCTCTTTGGAAGATGGGTATTTGGGAGCCAGGTATGATAGAGGTCTTTGATGTCACTGAAGAGGACAGCTCTAGGGGCTTCTGGGGACATTCTATAATGCTGGAAGAACCACTGACATAGAACCTTTGAGAGTTCTCAGACAGACAAGGGCCACCAGCTGATAAGGATTCAGAAAAGAGCCTGAATTTAGAAGAATGTTATGGCAGCCTGCTGGGGGGTGGGGGGCTCTCACATATCAGCAGTTCAAACACACAGACAACCCAAAGCTGACTGTGAGAGTGGAATGGGGTGCGAGAGAAGAAACCACACTTCTGAGGAGTTGGAAAACACATCCCAACAGCCTGCTACTGACCCAAGCTCCAGTCTGCAGCAACAGCGAACTGAACCCAGTGCTGTGAGCAGAGACCACAGACATTGTCTACAGTAATTGCACATAAGTTTGCTTTCTGGGAGAAGATGGCTAAGGTTCCAACACTCCCCTGGCTCAGCCTGTGACTCTCCCCAGCCACACAGCCCCTCAAGCTCTCGGTGACATTCTCTGACTCTTCCTGTTGAGCCCCCAATTTCCCTGTGGACTTGGGGATTCTGCTTGGACAAAAGTAACTAATTGTATTTGGCTCATAGCCACTGGTATGAATTCTATTTCAACACTTTTAATTCTTTTCACTTCCAGGGAGGGGGAATATTTACAAATGAACTCGATGTTAAAAAAAAAAAAGCTTTGACTCACGAGAGGGTGAAAGATATGGCACACCACTATAGCCAAACATGCCCTGGCTGTGACACTAAAGAGCTGTAACGTTTGCGGTAGAGGGAAGAGTGGGGTCTGCTACTCTTGCTGACGCCATGCATCATTTCTTTATGGTTGGTTCTGAGGGGCTCCTCTGAGAGCTGGAGAGAGCTATCTGGTCCAGATGATGCTGGAGCTAAGTGAAAAGCTGGTCCTACCTACAAGGAACTCTGGGAAAATGAGCAGAGAGCAGCAATTGGTCACCAATAACTGCCACTTATAGCAGGAGCTATGCTTTTAGACGCTAGCTTTTCGTTCACTTTTCTGAGAGTTTATTTGTAGTGATACTTTAATATTTGCTCAGCTTTCTGAAATCACAGTGGCTTAAATATTCTGCACTCAGACTGTCACTAAGTCTGAGTGAGTGAAAATGCTGTGTGGTCAAACTGAAATGGAGTAGATCAAGCTGCTCATAGTGACCTGTTGACCATGGGCATAACCTGGGGGACATAGCCATGGTCTATCCATGCACCTTGTGTGGGAAAGTACAAGGAAAGAGAAAAGGGTCGCACAGTCCTAAGATACTGTCTTACAGCGCAGGTAGCCCTTGCCTTCCACCTGTCCCACACATGGAGAGCCAGGGCAGTGTAGGAGTGTTCAACGACATCATAGGTTAAATTATAGTTATAAGATGATGTCATGGGTTAGCTATAGATTTGTTATTGATATCATTGGATATTTAACTCTCAGTATGGGGAAGGGCTCCCACTGATCTGCCTCTTAGCTAGAAGGAGGTGGGCAGAGTGGGTCCACAGATTAGAAAGTCCCTGAGCTTCCCCAGTGATTTCACAGGCTGGTTCCAGATGTGGTCAGTGCTGCTTTGCACTGGTGCTAAACCTATTGAATCCATGTGGCCATCTCACATTGAAAGTGGAAGAGGTTAGGTGCCATAGGAGCACACAGGGGTCTGTGCTGGTGGAAGCAGCAACTGGAGCACCTCTGGTGGATCCCAGTCTTAGAGAAGGGTAACAACTCAGCATGTTATTTTGTTTTATTTATTTATGTCTTTCTTTCTGTTAACACACACAATAACCATGTATTTGAGTCTAATGTTAGGAATCATTCCCTACTCAATTTCCCTGTCTTTACTCCCAAGCATCTTGGTCTTTTCACATTGATATTATCAAACACAGGCTGTCTCAGAAGTGACAGTACCGAACAAATGGCCAGGGGAAAGAGAAGGGTTTGTTTCCCTGCCAGCAGCTGGGCTGGGAGAAGACAGGCGTGGAATCTGTGGGTAGATCTATTTCCACAATGGCTTGAATATCAATTGTGTAATCCAATTTCAACAAGGATTTCTCTTTATCTTAATGACTAGTGAAATGGGTGGACCTCAAATTTCGTCTCAGTTTGGAAACATTCCCAACATTTTGGAGATGTTTACTCCAAATTCAGCCAATTCTATAAACCTCTTCAGGGTCTAAAATCTTTCTGGGAATTACACCAGGAGATTTTTGTGTGTATGTGTGTGAGAGAGATGTCTAATCCTTCTGGCTTCTGGGACGTTCTTTCCCTACCCACCCCCCATACTGAAATAAGTCAGAATCTCATCCAGACCTGAAGACCGAATGGACACTTGTGGGAGAGAAAAGGAATGGGGCTCTACGACCTCATGTCTATACGCTTACTGAAGGTTGATAGAGCCTCTACTTATCTCTGCCTCCCCCAACCCTCTCCACAACCTCAGGAATCTGGTCCTTGTGTCTCTGTTTTATTTTCGAAGCAAGACAAGTGTAGACAAGAGTACAGCTGGATTCTGAGAACGAGGAGGCTTGGGGCTAAGCAAGGTTTTGAACTTTTAACTTGCCACATCTGAAGATGTTTTGTATGATGTTTGCAGTTTTTTTTCTAATACCGATCATTCTGTTATCTTTCTTTGCCTGGAGCACGCACTGTCAGGTAGAAGTCTGTCAATCATACCTATCTTCAAATCCTCCTTAGTCCATGTTGGTTTAGATGCTTGAACTTAATTTGTGTTTTTAGATATGATGGCTTCATTGAGTCCAAAGAAAACACAGAGCTGTAGAGTGAAGCTCACATTCATGTGTTGGGAAAGGAGTGAGGGGACCCCTCACTCCATGTTGCACAAGGCTGGGGTCATGGGAGACCAATTACAGTTCTGGACAACAATCAGATCCAGATTGATCTTCCCTGAAGCTCCTTGGAGAAGGAGGAGTGGAGCCATCGAAGGAGCCACGAAAGAGCAGAAACTGTTGATTTGGAACAGACAATGGAGAATCTCAGTAAGCAATCTCATAGCACCATAGCGTGACAGAGTCCCACCTGCAGGAAACTCAAGCTGAGAACCTTTGGGAAGCTTGTTCCCACCAGCAGAGCTTCTAGTGGCTGGAGAATCATTCCACTGTGCCAAAAACCCACACAGTGAAACCAACAGCTCAGAGCTCCTCGAAGCTATTCAGAACCTACAAGATATACAGGACATCTTCTGGGAAAACACATTCAAAGGAACATGAAGGCCCCGGAAAAGAGAAGGTCCCACTCCATATTTCTCAGGTCCAAAAACAGATAACAGGGCACCCTGAAAGCAGCCTTGACACTCCCCTTCTGGTTCTGGACTTGGAAAAAAAAACTAAGCAAAACGAACTCAAAACACACACAGGCTTCATGAAAGCCTATGATTCATTTCTTTCCAGAAGGGGCTCCTGCCAATCTTTAGAGACTGGAATGTTAGTCTGGATGGTCTATTTATTTGTTTATTAAGTCAGCCAACAAATATTTTTCAACAGCCCCTCCTGTGTGCTGTTGATTTCCATGCTTTGGAAATAAAGAAAATTAAAGACGGAGTAAGAAATTATCTATGTGGAGCAAAGACAGGGTCAAGTAGATGAATAGATTCAGGTGTCCAGGATGCCCTGGGGTCATGGGCATGACCTGGGGAGTTCCCAGAGAAGAAGCAGGTGGCACAGGCTGGAAGGACAGGTGCTTTGCTCTGCACTCTGATCTCCATTGAATTCTGTTTGGCCCCTCTAAGAAACGATGAGTCGGGGAAATTAATATGTTATTATAACCCCACCCCAAGATCGTGCATCTTAGTAATTCGCCATATTTATGTTACGTGTCTTATTTTTGTCATGATAAAAACAGACACATAATTTTTCATCATGACCATTTTAAGTGTATATTTTCTGAGTGCCACACATGTTCATATGATTGTTCAAACATCTCTATAAATTTTATCTCTTAAAATTATTTTTTAATTTTTTGAGACAATAATTATATCATTCCTACTTCCCTTTCCCATCTTCAAACCCTCCCACAAATCTCTCCTTGCTCTCTTTCAAAGTCATATATTTTAAAATTAACTATTGTTTTATATTACTAAGTATATAAATACAACTCAGTCCATACAGTGTTACATATGTGTATGTTTCTGACCACCTCGTGTTGGATAACCAAATGATGTGTGCTCCCTTGGAGAGGCACCTGCTTGGCTTTTCCTGTCTGCTTCCTGTATCTATTGCTGTTGTCCTCATTCAAGTCATGCCTAGGTAGCGATATCAGTGAGGTTTTTATGGCTATAGCCTCTGACATTACTAGGACGCAATCTCACAGCAAACTCCTTGATCTGTTGGCTCTTATTCAGACCCTTCATCCCCAATGTTGATCTTGCAGAACTCAGCCTAAGCGCATCCATATCTCAGCCCTGGAATCCATGAATTCACAGAGGCTCCATGAGTCTGAGTATGCAGACTTCATGCCAGTGTGACTGTCAGCCTTTCTTCTGTGACCGGCACATTGTTGGGTATAGTGACCTTGAGACTCACCATGCTGTGTTAGAATCCTCTTCAAGGCTGTATGCACACACTGCATTTTGTTATCAGATCCTGCCTTGCTCACATTTTTACATCTATAAAAGAAATAATCCTGTTACTAACATGCACATAACTTGTTTAGATGTAAAAGTTAAACCAAACTCTTAAAGCTTGCTCCTGCCTCCTGCCTGGGTCCCTAGGAACCACCATCTTGAGATCTCTATTTATGTTCTCAATTACATAATGAAATAGTTAACCTATATGTGTTTCTGTAACTGTGTAATATTAAAATTTTAAGGATTAGCATAAAATCTGTATTTTTGGTTTTGTCAAAATTTGTACAAACATATTGCATCTTTAAAAAAAATAAGAGCAAAAGAAAACTGGGATTTTAGAAAACTTTAGTGCAAGAATAAACTGATTTTTGTTAATTCTACCAGCATTTACTTTTGTTGACTTTGCTTCCCTCCAATCACCTTGCTTGTAATGGAAGACACAGTAAATTTAAAATGAATTGTTAAAAGTCAGATGTGGTAGTGCATACCTGGAATCTCAGCATCTTGGAGGCAGAGGACTGAGCATTGTCACAAGTTCAGGGCCAGCCAGGGCTATCTAGCAAGGCCCTATCTCAAATAACCTAGATTAAAGACAAATATAAACAAATAAATGAGAATTGCCAGAGGAAGTGTTCAGAACAGTTTTCTTCCATGAGTGAGAGTGCCCACTGGGGTGAGTGCCCACTGGGGTGAGGCTCTGAAGAGGGAAGATAACAGTTGGAGGGGTTTGGGTGGAGGGTGGGAAACCCTGCCTTACTAGCTGCAAGGCCAGCTTCTGTGAGAATTCTGAGGGTTAAAATCTGTGGCTGTGTTTTTACACCCAGAAGTCCCTTCTGGTGATTTATGTGTTGGGTTAGGTGTCCATACTTTCACTGGTGCAACTCCACATATCTGCCATGGCCAGATGTGGCTTTCAGGGTCATCTCTGTCCACAGCTGGATGACTAAGCTAGTAGATGCTTAGAGTAAAGCCAAAGGAGAGAGGGAGGGGGCATTTCAACCCTGGAAAGAGGAATATTGCAGACCATTCTGGTGCTTTGGGGACGATCTCATTCTCTACAACGTCCACAGATATACAGTCATCTGGGGAAGGCCTCCTTCTTCAGAAGATCCCTTGAGAACCTCTGTGTTTTTCTTCACGTCCTGATCCCTGTCCAACATTCGCTAACTTCCACTATCCTGCATTTCTTTCTTTCTGCTTTTCCCCCCTCTCTTTCCATTTTCTTCTCCTCCTTCATTGGGAAGGTCCCATTGGTAAGATACAGAGCTCACCTGTGTTAGGTCAATATATAAGGAATGTCTCAACTATAGCGGATGCCCCTCTCTCCCTTCACCCCACTCACAGTAGACACTATAATTGCTTGAGAGTCCCTGTGCTTCAGTGAAGCCCACAAAGTCACAATGTCAAAATGTCAGAAGTCAGTCAGAGGCTGGGCGTTCCCCATACACCCCTAGGAAGAGCCTTTTGCATCCCAGACATTCAACTTTGCAGCTATTCAATCTGCTGCTCAGCTGGCCTGGTTACCAGAGGAAAACACAGGATCACGTGAGCAAAAAGAAAAGTTCTCTGTTTCATGTTTAAAAGTACAAATATTACATTATTGATTCAGAAAGGAAATGTGCTGAGAGAAAACTCAAAGTGCAGCTGAAGCAAACCCCAAGGAGAGCTTATGGGATGGAATGAGGATAGCTTTAGAATGAAAACAGATGTTACTCTTCACAAAGCTGGAGGGGGGGGGGAGTTTGCATTTTTTGTTCAAAGTAGCAGCGAGGAAGTACCTGGACAAAGAGTTGCATGAAGTAAAAGTCCAAATTGTGCCTGTTCTTGAGAATAAAGCAGGAGGGAAAAGGCAGCTCCAATCTTGCTGAGTAACCGGAGCTTTGGAGGAAGGGGCTCACAGGGCTAGCCGGAGAAGTCTGCCCATGAGGCTCTCATTTCATCTGATGATTGGAAGACAAATGGCAAAGGAAGCCGCACTGGAGGGCCAGCTGAGATGCGGGCTCATTCTTATGCAGGAGTTCTGGAGGCTGAGACACACATCCTGCCTCTTTCTTGCATAAACTCTCCCAGGCTTATGTCAAGTCGAGGAGGCAATTTTTCCCCCCTCAGGTTTGAAAGACTCTTTGCCTTCGCTCGTCTGTCCGCTGCTGTCACCAGTACTCACGGTGTTTCACCTCAGAGTGCGATGCGCTTAAACTAAGGCCTTTTATCCTATTCACGTCAAAATCGTTTGATACCGAGTGTAATTTTCAAACAAAAGATTCCCAAGGGAGAGTTTTAAGAGCAGCCTGTTTTTAACCCTGCTTCCAGAAAGAGTTAGATACAAACACTCCCACGTAGCTCATTTGCTTCTAAAGCAAAAGCTGGCTTCTGATCTGGGCAACTGATCCTGGAGAGGATTTCTGAGGAGAGTTGACAGAGGCTCAGAACTTGGCCAGGTGCTGAACAGATTGCAGCATCCTCCAGTCTGTGGTCCATGATGGATCCCAAGTGCATCTTTCTGTCTCTTAGAGTTTGATTTACATTAGGTCAGGCACTTCACACCTAAGAGTCAAATCAGTTTGCCAAGGCTTCATTTAAACCCTCATAAAAGAGGTCAGTTTATGTCAAAAATAGGATCTGGGTCATTGTCTCTGCATCTGCCCTGGTGGTGTGGGAGAAACTGAACAGAAGAGGGGAACGAGTGAGAGAAAGCAGGTCTCTTCAGCTCCACCCTCCTAAAGAGAGATACACATAGAGGTCTGCTCAGCCCTACCCTCATAAAGAGAGATATACATAGGACCTGCCTTTCAGACAGGAGATAAAAGGCCCATATTCCTATTCATCTGCTCTACCCTAATATGACTTCAAACTATTACACCCACCAAACTCGTGTCTACCTCTGTGGGAAGTAACCTTCTACACTCTGTAGAACAGTGATCTACACCCTGAATCTGACCTGCAGCCTTGAGCAGGAGTTTTAGTAGGGAGGGCAATGAGAAGAAACTGTCTTATGTATTCTGTAGAGGTCAGCAACTCAATTACAACCAAATTGTAATAGTTCCATTTGAACAGGACACTGAATGACTAGGGTCTTCTTATTCATTTATTTTAATTCTATATATTTCTTTCTGTCCTTGGGTATGTAGACATTGGTACAGGTGCCCGTGTATCAGAAGAGGATATTGGTACCCTAGAGCTGGAGTTGCAGACTGTTGAAAGCCACCTGATATGGGTACTATGAAATAAAAAAAGCAGCACCTGTTCTTAATGGCTGCGCCTTCTCAACAGCCCTTGAATGATTCTCTCTCTCTCTCTCTCTCTCTCTCTCTCTCTCTCTCTCTCTCTCTCTCTCTCTCTCTGTGTGTGTTTCAAGATGAGATTTCTCCAACCTGTCCTGAAACTCACTCTGTGGACACATTCTGGCCTTGAATTCTGAGATGCATCTGCCTCTTCCTCCTGAGTGCTGGTATTAAAGGTATTCACCACAACCTCCCAGCATTGAATGACTGTTTTTAAAGCTCAGTAGCAAGGATGAAAATATCTGACTTCAAATCAAGTTTGCACATGTGCAGAACTTTATAGAATTACATTTGGCATCTAGCCCATTAGTGTTTATTCAATAGATAATCCAAAATATCTACGTTTTTCTGGTGGAAATACCTGGTGTGCAGTGGAATGACTAGGTCTGGGGTCCAAGAAAAAATTAATGAATACAGAGGAACACCCTGGCTAAAGTGCTTCTACAGATGAGGAACTTGAAACACAGGGTCTGTGCTGGTTAGTTTTATGTCTACTTGACACAAACTAGAGTCATTTGAAAATAGGTAGCTTCAGTGAAGAAGATACCCTATCAGATTGGACTGTGGGTATTGTCTTTGGGTCTAGCCCATTATGGGTATCACCATCCTTAGGCAGGTGGAGGCATTTAAAAGTAAACTGACCAAGTCATGGGGAACAAGTCATTAGGCATTGCTCCCTGGTCTCTGCTTCAGTTCCTGGCTCTAGGTTCCTACCTTGGCTTACCCTGAACCTGTAAGCCAAATAAATAAACACTTTCATTTCCAAGTTGCTTTTGATTATGGTATTTTATCACAGCAATAGGAACCAAACTAAGGCGGGGTCAAAAGTTCAAACCCAGACTCATCCAGATCAGCAAGAAGATCCACACTCCTTGTTTTCCAGGTGACTTCTCATAATACCATGAGGAGACAAAATATCAGAGTTGAGTTCTCTTACATTGGTAGCTGTAAACCACCTGATTCTGTTATAAAACTCAGACCTCCCACCGATAGATCACACAGGTCATATGTGTGTAGCAAACCAATTAAATCAATGGATCATTTATTACTTTAAGGATGTGACATTCTAGAGCAAACATCCCCTAAGTGATGGCATCAGCCCTAGGAAGTCCTGGGCTCAGCCTCCAGGATATTAGGTGCCAGTGTGAGGTCTGAAAACTGCTACGATAGCACTCTGCTCCGCACTTTGGTGAGCCAGGAGCCCTGAAACCCTCTCAAACACAGGAATAAAGCCCTAATGTCTCACCTACAGGCCTAGACAAGGACTGAGAATTTTGTAAGCAAGAAAATAAAATACTTCAATGTCTTTACTTTTCTTTTTATTTAGATCTTGTAAATCCCAAATTGAAATATATCCTTGGCTTTCAGATAGAAAGCTCTTTGACTTAAATGACCTTCTGTTTGAAGGGGCTTCACTGATATAATACCCTATTAGTTGCTATACCCAACATCCTCTCCCTCTGCACCTCATCAGAAAACACATCTCTCTCTCTCTCTCTCTCTCTCTCTCTCTCTCTCTCTCTCTCTCTCTCTCACACACACACACACACACACACACACACACTTCAACAGGGCCAAGATGGTATGTCAACGTCTTCGTGCTTCTCCAGGAGAAAAAAGTAACAACAAGCATCACGGAGGCTGGAAGCCCACAAAGTAAGCTTCCTAAAGATTAATAAGTGACTCTCCTTTACCACACCTCATGGACATAAGGGGCTTCTGGTTTTTGTGTGTGTGAGCACAATACACAAAGGCACAGATTGCAGGCAGCCAGGCATGGCTGTGCTTGGCAGGGGGTGAACAATATGAGAAGGTGCACATGACCCAACTTGGCAAATGACCCCAATAACCCACACAAAGACGGACATAAGTCGGCATGGAAACCCAGTGTAACAGGCCTGCTCACAAAGTGCTCAAGGGGACCCTTGGGACCTGCCAGGCCACGCAAGAAGAATAGTACAAGCTGGAAGAAGCTCAGCAAGATTAATCACCACTGCGATGCAGATTTAGCACATTAGGTGAAAAGATAAATGTGGAAAACGCTGTGTCAGAACCCGTGGTGTGGCCCACATGGCAATCCAGGGTCAGTAATTGAACTTTACTCTAATTATCCTGGGGAGAGAATATTAACTTATCGTCGGAGTGAGAGGAGAGTCCATAACTCATCACGGATGGGGCCGTTCGTCGCGTTGTGTTATTGAAATATGATGGCTCCATTTTTATCCTGTCATAACGACAACTGATGGGTTTACTTCCCTGCTCTGCGCCCCTAGGGGACGGTGGCATCGTGAACAAACATTCTTTCCGGTGAAGGAGCAGCACTTTATCATGCCGGCTTCAGCTCGCAAACTGTGCTTGCTAACTCAGAGACAATTTTGGGAGCAAAGCTGTCCCCCACCTTGATGGCTAGGATAGAGACTCCCAGCAGGCAGTGGGGAACCCTGTCTTTATTCTTGCACCTTCTCATGAGTGCAAGATACTTACAGCTCACAGCTCTGGTTCTGTGACTTGAGTCTTGACATTCCCCAGCATGCAAATCTCTGGAATCTGCACTTGCTGTGGAGTAGGATGATGGGGAAAGTGTCACCTTGGACTGGGCATTAAAACACAACCTCTGTTCTTCCTACAGGGGATGTATTGAGGCTGTGACTACAGGTTGGGCCTATAGAGCCCCTGAGAGCCACCATTTACCTTATTGCCTTGATCAGCGATGCCTTATTTCTTTTATTCATGTTGGTTTTTGTACTCTGAGAATCATTCTTCAGAGATGATGAACAAATCCAGGGGCAAAAGCCATAACCCAAGTACTGGAAGAGAATGCACCATAAACTTCAACATGTGAGTGTTTCCAGAGAGTTTGAAGTGAGATTGGAGGGCTGGAAGTCTGAGGGCTAGAAGGAGCAAGAGTGCATCCCAAGGAATCACATAACAAAATCAGGATGAGCATTGGATTCCTATATTCTGACCCCAAAAAGAGACAAGTGAACAAGAGATTATATTTGACTATGAATTGCCAAGCAGTGAACCGGGATGAAATGGCTGCAGCCTGAGAAGAAACAAGGAGAGCCATCTCAGGAGGAGCGAATTAAAGAAGATTTTAGTTATCAGGGAGATGGCAGTAAAAACGAGAACAGACAAAGGCGCTCAGAAATGCTCGATGCATGCCCTCCTCTGGGGACGCCTACACTTGACAGCTTTCCGGTTTAACTGAGAATAGAAAGCTGGTGCCTGGAGAAAGGGGAGTTACTCCGAAATCCTTTTCATTCGGGACTTGGGTTCCTATTGCTCCCGTGCCTCCTTCTAGGGCAGAGGCACCACAACTATAGTGGACTAAGCATAGGATCTAAGTACTTTTTCCTCTTCAAATCTGCTCACTTTAGCTGTCACCTCCAGGTCTCAAAGCTCCTGCAAGTCTCAGGAGGTGAGAGAGTGCACAGAGAAGCCCCACATCTGGTGTCTGCCTTCATAGCCCTGCTCACCGGCGTCAGTGGAGTCAGAAGCTGAGGCTGTATCTTAACCAGAATGTGGAGGGGCAGCCTTTGCCTGACAGTGCGCATGCACTGGAGTCCTGGGGAGTCGATGCATGGGCATCTTCACCATGTTTATGAAATCTGTGTGGCACTTGAAAGCACCAAACAAACTCATCTACTACCATTTTCTGCTTCTGAGACGCCATAATTAGTAGGGCGCCTCTAGCTTAATACCCCTTGGGCAGCTTTTCCAATGGAGGAAAGGGAGGACTCTTTATCTCTTTATCTCTCAGTTTTCTGATCAGTTCTTCACATAAGGATGAATACTCCAGTCCCTGGAAGCCATGGAGGAAAACGAGATGGAGTTCTGTATTCTGTGGCTGTAAGAGCATTAAATAGCCCATGACAAAGCAGAGGGCATCTGAGGTCGGCAGAGTTACGCAGTTACAAGAGATCCTGGCTCTCTAAAGATGATCTACTACAGTGCAGGGGTAGCAAGAGGCTCATCATCAGGTGTCCGTCCCTTTGTCCTTGGGTGGCTGCTCTATCTTGGTCAGATGACAATCAACATTAATTTACACCAACTGCCAATCCAGGTAGGAACGCCAAGGATCATCCCTGAGTCTGTGGTCTGAAAGTCATCTTGACTGTTTCCTATACATAAAATGTTAGAAACTGACTTCTTTTAGAGGTGTCTCCGTCAGCTGGAAAGACAAAATGGCACTTTGTTGAAATAGGAGCGGCGGGGCTGCGTCCCCGGCACCCGGCCGCCCGCATGGCTAGTTTATACCCAGAAATAATTACACGGAAACTGTATTCTTTCAAACACTGCCTGGCCCGGCTAGGTCCAGTTTCTTATTGGCTAGCTCTTACATATTGTTCTAACCCATTTCTAATATTCTGTGTAGCCCATGAGCTGGCTTACCAG
>NW_026067929.1:807694-814135 GCF_014885135.2 Alexandromys fortis
CAGAAATAATTACACGGAAACTGTATTCTTTCAAACACTGCCTGGCCCGGCTAGGTCCAGTTTCTTATTGGCTAGCTCTTACATATTGTTCTAACCCATTTCTAATATTCTGTGTAGCCCATGAGCTGGCTTACCAGAGAGGATCTTAACCTGCGTCTGTCTGGCGTGGGAGCATCATGGCGACTCCTCACTAAGCTTTTTCCCAGCATTCTCTTCTGTCTACTCCGCCTACCTAATTTTCTGTCCTATGAGGGCCGAGGCAGTTTCTTTATTATTACAAGACCCACCTCCATCAGCACTTTAAAGACATTAGGCTCATATTTACGTGAAAGATCGTGACAACCTGGTAAAGCTAGTCTGCTTGTTCAGGGTTATATATTTTAAGGGAGCTCATAATTTATGCTTTAAATTTCTTCCCTACACGACTGCAGAGTGTAGTGGAAGCCTTGACATTTATAATGGAGCAGGAGAGATCTGCTGGCTAAATGGTATGCAACATTCCATAAATTACGGCCCAAAATTTGTCTTCGTGTTCCAGTATTCTTGTGGCAGGTTTTTCTCTGAGAAAAAAAAGGAAAAAAATGTGAAGGGGGATTTGAAAGGCGCTATCCATCTTAACTCTCCGCGAGGCCGACGGAAACACTGCTCTGGGCTTCTCAGGATGACCGTGGGATGATACTCACCTGGCGGGTTATTTCACTTAGGTTGTTTTTGTTTAGAGCAACCCAAGTCAGCTATCACAGGAACCTTGCCCGTCAATCAGACAGGAGCCTTCCACTTCTGTTCAAAGTAGCACCAGTCAGCTGCCTGGCATCTGCATGGAGCATCTCTTGCTTTGTTGCTCCTGAGCCTGGATCCACCTGGGTCAGGAAGTCACGGACTTTCCCAGTTCCTTTACAGTTGAGTCAACTTGGAGTTCAGGCTCTGTGAGGAAGAGCATGAAGGTGTTTGTGATAGCTCTGAAGAGGTGGCAGAAGTGACCTGCATCTCCTAATGCCTCGGGCTCGCCTGGACTCCTGGGCTGGGAGCAGAAGGTGACAAGATCTCCTGGATCTGACACCGAGGGACACAGAAGAGGAGAGTCACATCAATCCAGGCAGGCAAGATGGAGGCCTGAAAGCCCGGCTGGTAAAGAACCAGAGAGTGGAAGCGAATTCAGTTTCTGCTGGAGACATCCAAAGACGATAAATATGCACAAACATGACCATGGGATAGTGGAACTGTCTTCACAGAGACAGACTACATGGCAGACTTGTTCCACAGGCCACACTCTATTCAGTCTGTACAAAAGATGCTTTTCAAATGATTTTGTTTGAGAATAGGGGTATGAGATGTTTATTCCAGCAAGCAACTAGACTGTGGAAAGAAGAGCCTGATGCTCTACAGGTGACCACATGGGTCGTGAAGGTAGACCTGGAGGTCGAGCCCCTTGCTCCCTGAAATTCTTCCCACAGCACTGCCAAGCGGCCTCTTCCACAAACCTATGGTCAGTGCACCGGCAAGTCCACTGTGAGCCCCATGGGTTCAGAACGTTTGTGGACTGGACACTGACGGGACCAGAAGTAGTGTCTGAACTCCTGAAGGATCTCAAAGTTGAAGGAATGTGGAAAAGCCTTTTAAAAAGCAAAGACCAGAGTTTAGTTTATGTTGTTATTGGAAAACACATAAATGGGGGCAGGGATGTTCAATTTTCAATCTTTTTAATTCACTAAACCTCAGATTCTGTAAGGACGGGACTATTGAGAGTAACAAGTGAAAAAAGTTAACAAATATATGTCCTATTGACAGTCTGAATTCTACATTGCAGAGAATAGATAAGACAAAAGGCCTGGGGCCAGAGCTGGCAAACACACGTAAGACAGGGATGCTGATGTTGAGCATCAGTCATAGGAAGAGCAGCTAATCAAGCATCATTGATGGGAAATGCACAGAATGGAAAAGAGGTGGAGCTTCAGCCGAGAGGGGACAGTGCGTACTGCTGTACAGTGATGGAGACATGAGTGTCCGACAGCGTGAGTCTCAGTAGAGAGGGCACTGAGTACAGAACTGTCTGCTGATGGAGGCATCAGTGTCCAGCATCACAAGTCACCATTTCTTCATGAACTCTCCTAATGTTTGTCTTGTGTGGATACCACTGTGGGCCTTGGACTCAACTGGGTTATTTACCCTCAGGAAGGAAGCTATTCAATACATAATTAAATAAGCATAAAGTGAAATCCAAGACAGTTCTCCCAGGTGCTACATAATGAGCACATTCTTTCTCTCTCTCCTTTTTCCTCTCTCTTTTCCTTTCTTCCTCTCTCTTCTTTCTCTCATTTCTTTATCTCTTTCTCTCTCTTCCTTTCTCTCTCTCTCTTTCTTTCCTTCCTTTCTTTTTTTGTGAGAAAGTTTTGCAGTAGCCTGGACCCCCCCTGCCTCAGTCTCCCTATAGCTCAGATTGCTGGCATACCACCACACCTGGCTTGGCACACTATTTTCAGTTAACTCACCTCCTCTACTCACCAATGTCCTTCAGCAACTGAATCTGAGTAGAAGGGGACAGAATTTGCCCAGAAGGCAAGTGGTTATTGCTAGGAACAGGGTTTCTCTCCTGTGTTCAGGCTGTTCCATGAGAAGTTAGACCTTTTGTCCTTCACAGAAAGCCATCATACACAACCCTTGTGACGGATAGATCTCCAGCCACTAAGATTCTACATGTAACTTAAGGAAAAATTCGGTGTAGAAACACATACTTCTGTTTTACCAATCTGCATGGTGACCTGGTAGTACAGAAATGCATTCTCATGACTTTGAGTTTTTATTCTACAACATGTTGCACTCCAGGGTTTTTGCAAATGACACCAGGAACTTCCAACAGGCTGATCACTTGTTGTGAATGTCCCAGGAAGTCAAATCCACAAGTAGGCGAATCAGTCTTCCTCCCGAAGCTCATCACTAGAAAGTGTTGAGTGTTTTGAGACTGAACACAACTTTCTCAAAGACATGTAGCTGTGACTTCAGGTAGATGAGAACATTCTAGATGTGTTCTTCAGGAATTTGTTTCCAAAGCTCTGCCAAAGACATCACATCTCTGCAAAAGTCTCATGAGCTTCAAATCCCCCAGCACATCCTGGGAGCATGTAGCCTCTCCATTGCTTCCGTTAGAGGCAGATACGGTGGCCGATTCAGGGTGTGTGAGAACCAGCCAAGGCACCAGGAAGGAAAGCACAGTAGACTGGGTGGAAGTTGTGCTCTCTGGCTGTGTAGTGAGACTTGTCTCCACCACTTCAGTCTCAGTACGAAATATCAAGTAGCTAACTGAGACGCAGTACAGCTTGAGTCCAGAGCTCACACTCACACTGACCTGTAAGGGCTCTCCGCCATCTCAGACAGAGCCGTGTGCTGCACTTATTCACCACTCGCAATGTCTTCACACGAGAAAAACTTCTAGACTTGATGCTGGCACTGTTTTCCCTGGGTGTCTCCGTCAAGGACTCCTGACGGAAACAGGTCTTCACCTCATACCTCTGGGAGAGCCTATGCTGTTAGCAAACTCTCCTAAGACGTCCTCTCCCTTGATTCTGAAACTGTGAAAACACCTGAGCTACCTTTCCTAGAGTGACCCAAGACTATATTGATCAAAGTAAAGGCCTGTTTTTGGAGGACCCTACAGAAATATAATAAAAGTAAAATCTCATCCCAACAAAGATAAACAGAAAAAAAACACGTTTATCTCTCTAGGGGAACCAAGTCAAAGTTTGAAAGTTTCTCTTTACAATTAGAAAATGACTCTAATATTTTGTAGATATTTATAACTTCTAAAAATATATTATTTTACTCTAAATAATCTTTAATGTGTAGCTTCTGATTCCTCGGCAATGACACTTACTTCTTATAATGTTGCACAATGCAGATGGGTTATTACAGCCTTTCTCAATGGCCATTTTCAGAGATATGAGCCGTTTCTCACATCTCAACGGAACTGACAAAGAAAGCAGCAGAGCTTAGGAAAAGTCACCGCACACCTTGTGGCTAATGGGTGCCTGAGGGGGACGTGGGCAGAGGACATTCACCGAAGACTGGGAGCACCATCGATCACATCTCTGTCATCTAATTAGCTTCACCCCTTATGTTCTGAAGTGTATTAATAAGGGTTTGAAGTAAAATAGCCTGCTGTAAACGTTACCGTTTGGATGGATGGCTGACCCGACCCCCCGGTCGGCAATCACTGGCCACAGCATCTCCTGTAGGACACACACACAGCAGCCCCTCCCTCCTCCACCCTTGCTGTTTGTTATGATCGCGGTCATTACATATGCATAACAGACGCCAGCCAAGTTCAGTCAATTGAGAAGCATTTCTTTTCTCCCCTCACAGGAGCCGAATCAGTTTCATCTCTTTGGGGAAAAGCAGTTCCATTTACTTCACCGACTGGAATGTATAAAAGCCTAATGTCAAGAAATCCATTTGCTCTTTAATAAAAGTTATCATAACGTCTGGGACTCCTGATTTATGGAGAGGCCGTTGTCACCTCGACAGCCTGCCTCTTTCTCTTGCCACCGGCAGCCCAAGACAGGTCGTGGCATTGACACTAGGTCAGAATAATAAAGTCACTCAGATCCCGTTCCCTGACAACAGCTCATTTGTCTCATTTAAATAATGAGCGTGATTGGTGGAGATCCCAGGCTGCAACCTAACACACACTGGAAATGACAAACACAACCAGGATGGAGAGCTAGGCAGACACTGGCGTGTATAGCGGCCTGCAACTACAAATGCTTGTTCTTATATTTACTTAGTGAACCCTCACAGAGAATATTTGATAAAAGGCCAGACAGTCATGAGACAGGAAACTGAAAATATTTGTCTAAGCTTGTTCTGATAAGGGTCCTACTTCTGGGTGGCAACCTCAGGGGTGGCGAGGTGCTGTCCTTCTGACAAGGTGTTGTGCTACATGGCCTGCCATACGGGTACATGGTCGACGTGCAGAGGAAGGACACCCACTCCGATGCCATGCTCGCTCTGCAGTCTGCAAAGCTCTAGGAGAAACTGAGTCACCTGACTGGAGCAGACAGCCTTCCACCTTCCCTGGTCCCCAGAAGTGGCTCCTTCTGAATTCAACGTGGAGCTGGGGAAGGCATCTAGGCCAGACTCCAGCCAACCATTGTAAAAGAGCCTCAAGCAATGATAGTGTGTGTGAGCGGTGCATGCGTGGTGTGTTTCTGCTGGGAGAGAAGACTGCAGCATTCGTGAAGGAAGATTAAATGCGGGTGAGCACCTTCAGCTGTCCCCAGAAATACTACAAAAGCTCTCTTCACACCATTCCATGGTGTATTAGCATGTGGATACCTAAGACCTTAGTCACATATGCTGTCTTCCTGAAAACACATGCTGGCTAAGTCATCTCCCACAGTAGATGACACATTGAATACAAAAACGAGATCCAACTTTATAGGAGGACACTGGGGCCATGCCTGCTGTGGGAAGCAGCTGAGTTGGAAGATCTCCACTGAGTCATCTGATGTTGAAATGTTATGTGATCCCAGTAGTGTACAGACCCCCCAGGAGCCGCAGACACACAGCGGCATGCGACAAGTCAGAGGATACTGGTAGAGGAGGAGGCGCTGAGTGCCACTCTCTTGCCTGGCAAAGCAGCGAGGGTGGTGTGGAAACCCAAGCACTATAAGGGCTTGAGCGTATTCTAGATCAATGGCAGCTCCAGGATGGGAACACCTAGGGCAGGCAGACCTTGTTTAACTAGCCAAGTGTCTTGTCATGTGTGTTATGGGATGCCTAAGACCCCCTTAAAATTCAGAGACTTGAGGACCTTGGACTTCCCATAGGGTAGGGAATCCTGATTGCTCCTTGGACTGGAGAGGGAGGGGGATGACGAGTGGGGGGAGGGAAGAGGAGTGGTAAGGGGAGGAGGTGGAAATCTTCAATAAAAAATGCAAAAAAAAAATCAGAGACTCGGAAGTGATAACAAAACCATTCGCAAAGGCATACCGGGGCTAATTTGTATGTCATCCCTTGGTGACCTCTCTCTGACTTGTGAAGTTCCCGCAGTGTGACGTGTTTACCCCCTTCTCTACACGCATCTCCCCCATGCTCTTCATCATACAGGACAGCAAATGGCTGAGAAGCAAAGCATCAGTCTTCAGGGTTCATTAAGAGACATCGGACAAACTCTAAACTGGGTGTAATGGGGTGGAGAATGGGGCTCTTCTGACTTTACAATGCCCAGAAGCCTTTGCATGGTCAGTCAGGTGGGTGCTGAACGTCCTGGAATTTATTTATGGTTAGTAGCCCTACTGTGAGGGAGCTGAAGGACACTGCTTTCAAATGTAAATATCTCTGGAAGTTCAAACTTGCTGTAGGTCTTTTTTCCCCCCATCTTAAAGTATGGAACATGCTGATATCTGTTGTTATGATGGATTCTATCAACTAGTTCTGCTGAACACT
>NW_026067929.1:814967-823798 GCF_014885135.2 Alexandromys fortis
GTTTCATTTTCTCTTGTTCCAAGAGTGTGTCTGTACTAAGCACACAGATATGTACAGTAGTGTAGGCATACACTGGCACCTGCAGCGCGTGCACACACACACACACACACACACACACACACACATGAGGTATACTCACACACACACGAGGCATACTCACATACACAGATACACACAGGCACACATACAGAGAAATACACACAGGTACATATAAGCACACAGGAATGCACACACACACACAGAGAGAGAGAGAGAGAGAGAGAGAGAATATGAGATAGTCAATGTAAAACAATGCTGTGCTGTGTGTCTTAGCAAGCTTTTTTGTCTCTGGTCAAAGTTGACTACAGAATTCCTGTCTCGAGGTCTCGAGATGTTGGGATGACCTGGGATGAGGCACATGCGGTTCTCTAGGCCTAATGTCAGCTCTGACAGGAGAATTTCTGCAACAACCCCTCAGCAAGAGCACAGGCTGAGGTGTGGGCTCCTCATGTCCTCAGGCAGTCAAGGTCTACCTAGCATTAGGCCTACTCCATCTCTGCCTCTCCCTTCACACTGGTCTCTTCGCAATATTTCGTTACAAGCACAGCTTTTGAGGTAGAAGGGAATGAAGATTAAAAGTGAATCCATCTTCACTGCTCCTGTCTGATTTATTTGCATTTTGGATGTAATTGGTCCTGACGAGTCCACTTCTATGAAGAGAGCTAAACGCGGCCTAAAGATGAAGAGAATGGCTTCAGACACCAGGCTGGAGTGATGCTGCCAGAGGAGCTTTATTGAAAATGCTCATCAGAAAGAGTGTCAAAGGCACTCAGCACTCTCGTCCCAGGGCGCCCGGGCGGCTCCAAACACAGAACACTCTGGGGTGCTTTTTCTCAGGAAGAGGCTTAACCCAGGGAAGCTGAGATGTGAGTCCCTTAACACATAAATGCCTGGGAAATCTTTGTATGTGAGTCACCCTTAAACACAACAGCTTGCTCCTGGGCTGTGAAATGCACTTTCTTATGGAAAGCTTCAAAGTCTTTGAAGAAAGAGCGACTTTCTGTCCTATGTCTCCATGCCTGCTGGGTCCTGCAGCTCAGTCACACACATACCTCTCATGCAAAGCTGCCTGAGGTCGGTTCTCTGTAGGCAGAGACATTTAAACCATCCACTTGAACAAGTGCCACCACAGAAAATAAACAGTTACTTCATTTTGCATAAAGCTTTTTATCTGCAGGCTGAGGTGTGCAGCTTGTTACCAGTCTGCCTCTTAAGACCTTGCAGCACCTTTCCCTGGAGAGAGCAATTAGGCTAAAATTCTTACCGTACCACTTTGAAGAGTAAGTGCCCAAAATGCAGGGGTGAGAGGAATATAAATAAATCCCACGGAGGCACATGACCCTGCTGCACATTTGTCTGAGGATTGGTGGGAGCCTGCGGTGCTGACGTTGGCAAACAAGGGCACTTATAAACGTGCCTGTTTGGGATGGCGGGAAGCACATCTCAAGATCAGTGGGTGCAGTCAATGCCGAGCTAAGCCTAAACCTGCAATGTAGCACCAAGGCATCAAGGTGACTTCTGTATTCGGCATCACTTTGCCGGGCACTCGCTGTATCCCGAACCATGGAGGGGAACTGGCCCTGCTTTATCCGTTTCCTGCCGCTCCGGAGGCTCTCAGCCACGCACAAGAAACTTCAAAGGAAGGTTTACTTGGCACAGTTAAAATTTATCCCATCCGGAAAGTCTTCAAATGGCTAGGACTTCTGTATGAAAGAGATTTAGACTTCCTTTTATTTATTTTTAGACGTATTTGCTCTCACGTGCGTGTGTGTGTGTGCATGTGTGTAATAAGAAATAGGTCATGAATTTGGAAGGCAGGGAATTAATGGCATGGCAGGAGAGAGAGGAGGGAGAGGAAAAGTGGAACTATACAGCACTTAAGTATGGAGTCCCCCAAAACCATATGCACGCGAACAGCAGAACAAGACTCCGCAGGTTGTGATGTGTTTGTGCACACACACATAATTACATACATATGCGTGCAAGTATTTAACAATAATAATCAAAAGACAAAAGGCTGTGAATGGGAGTTGGGGGCCTTGTTGAGGGCGTCCAGCAAGGGCTGGGGCTGGAGGAAAAAAAGGAGGGAGGGAAATAATGCAACCCTCATTTGATTCTCAGAGTGAAGTCGAACCTTAAGGAACTGGGCACCTCTGTTAGTGGATGGCAGTTTTGGAAGTAGATGCACCTTGCTTTGAATGCATTTCATTTACTTACTTTGTGTTCTGAGATTATAATATAGTTACATCATTTTTTTTCTTCCCCCAAACCCTCTCATTATTCCTTCTTGCTCTCTTTCAAATTCATAGCCTCTTTTTCATTATTATTGTGCCCATATATATGAATACATATCTATATATTCCTAAATACAACCTGTTCAATCTGTATAATGTTGCTTGTATTTATGTTTTCAGGACAGACCATTCGGTATTGGATAAACAATTGACGTGTTCTTCAAAACTGAAGGATTGCCAACTAAAACTGTCTATGTGGAAAAGTTCAGTTAGCTATATGGGGTGGAGTAATGTTCCCCCCACTCATGTGCTGATGAACCTGGAGCTGTCTCATGTTATCACAGGGAGACACAGTCAATGCTGTGCTCACCCTCCCCACCTTGCTTCATTCATGACATTTGGGACTCCAGTATATGGAAAGCCCTGCATGACACTTTCTTGTAAAGAGTAGCGGGACAGGATGGCTTAGGGACCCTTCCTGAGCCCTGGCCTGGAGAACACAGAGAGCTAGGTGACCAGAAATGCTGCTGAGTCAAAGTGGAATCTGAATGTCATCCAGTGCTAACAGGATGCACGACTGTGCTTCCTGTCACCAACAAAGGCTGAGCCCTGAGATGGAGCGTCCCCCACATACCCAGTCAGGGGATCTGCGAAGAAGGTCCAGCTTTCAGAGTTAAAGGCACACGCAGCAGCTCACCTTCATGCTGATGTAGACAGAATTCAAAGCCAGGCCATCTGTGGTTGGACCAATCCACCTGCTGCCACGTGCACTTTCAAGCTGGAGGCAAACAGTATGGCTGTGGAGAAGTCAGGTTCCATGTGGAGCCCAATGGCTGAGCAGCAGCTGAGGCCAAACTCTAGGCAGGTCTCTGTAGGGATCTTCAGCCACGACTCTAGCGGCATTTTAACTGTATTTTAATAAATAAGACTGCCTGACAATTTGAGAGTAAAACAGTCCCACTGGTCAGCCTTATAGACCAGGTTATGGTAACACACACCTTTAATCCCTGTAGCCACACTGGTTGCCATAGAAATTGGGGGGTGCATGCCTTTAATCCCAATGGTACACATCTTTAATCCCAGCCCTAGAGAGGGATATAAAACAGGGGGAGACAGCTCTCTGACACAATCTCATTCTGAGATTCTGGGAGGTGGGCTCACCATTTCAGACTGAGGTCGAGGTGAGAGTCAGTGGTTGTCTGTTTTGCTTTTCAGATCTTCAGGTTGAACCCCAATTTCTGACCCTGAGTTTTTATTAATCGTGCTTCACACTACCACAGCTGTGGTCCAGGGGCCTGAGTAGTCTCAGCGGAAGTGGGCTCATCTGCTCTAACGACCACCTCCCTGACTCCACTACAGTGATAAAGGTGGTTTCTATAGATAGCCCCTGTGGCTTTTGTCCTGAGGGATTCTCAGAGTTCATTACTTGATTAGTACCATATGGCCATCTAGGAACTGTGATTAACCAGAAAGAGCCTTCTTTCCCCACGTTTTTTGCAGCAATTGATTTTCTAGCTGGGTTTCAGAGAGAGGCAGGATGTGAAAACCATGTTTGACATCATAAACATATATATTATTATTTCATGTTTGGCAATAATTCTGAGTTCAGGTCGGGTCCACAAGGTCACCATCCTTATAAATTTTGAGAACACTCAAGGACTTGTGCTCAAAGCCCATGATCAGAGTACATGGTGATCACATGTTGGCCCTTAGAGGCTTTGATGCGGAGATAGTGGTATCTCATGAGGGAAGCAGAGTTTGGCTTTATTCTAAGGTGGTGTAACCCAGAACCAGGACACAGAGAGTGCTCCAAAGAGGAAGCAATTATAATTTATGACCATTTGGGGGCCAGACCCATTGAGTTGAAGCTGCAGATGCCTTTCGTCTGATGTGCCTGAGTTCCTTGCTGTGCCTTTGAAGCTGGGCTTCCTGCGGAAGGTGGTACAGCCTGCCTCATTCAGTGTTACACACTCACACAGGAACAATACTGAGCTGCTATGTCCATTTTAAGTCATGACTGCATTTGGAGTTCTAGACAAGCACCGGGAGGTGGGTTCTCACACCCCAGTCACTCAGATGTTCAACACGGATGCATCCTTTCTCACTTCTCCTCAGTATACACGGAGCTGGCAGGGCTAGGACGGGAGACGGGGGAGAGAGATTGCAGTTCTTCTGTCCCCCTGGAGGACATGCTGCCTACAGTTCTCTGAACTTCAAGAAGCAGACAGGAGTCTGTGATGTTATGACACCATTTCTAAGCTTTTGCTAGATGTCACAAGTCTATTTGTTGGTTTGGTAGACACTCCATGCGAGTTAATTCTTTACTTAAACATGGAGTCACATCTACGTGCTGATGGATACAGCTAATGTACCCAAAAGGAGAAGAACTCTATTCTAACCAGAAGGTAAGCCTGGGCCCCTTGAGTGTCAGTGTGATCTTTTATAATGCTCTAACCTGCCATGAAATGCAGGAAGCCTTGAGCGCATCCTGTTGTCTCTAAAGGTGTTGTCCTCATCAGTTCCAAAGCTTTATATCTCACGCGGGATTTGAGAAAGCATCCGTGATAGTGGTGCATCAGTCTCCTGTACGCAGAATGAATGGATGTGAAGTGAATGTATTGCCATTTCATGAGCTGCGGATGACCTAAGACAAAAGACCCACTCTGCATGAGCTGAGAACATAGGGGTCAACTGTATGAAGGGTGTTGAAGAAGAATGGAAGTTGTAGTGTTTTGCACATTGAGATGATGCCCAGGGAAATACACCAACTTGACTGTAAATACGAGCAAGCCACTGCGACACAGAATGTAAATACAGCTGTATGCCCAGAGTACTGAGTTAAAAAAAAAAACCTGTTGCCAAAAGTCCAGCTCCTGTTGACTGCATCATGATGGTAGGGATGGGCTTTTTTGTAGGCTGTTGATTTGCTTCTAGGTATTATGGTTCACCTTACAGAGACTTAGAAGCAATAGGAGCATGGAGGCATGTTTCTGTTCAGGGCACACACAAGTCAAGTGTGGACAAAGACTTCAGCCAGTCTTTACTGCAGTGATTTCTGTGTGGATCTTTTGCTGAGCCAGCACAATTACTGATGAGAAAAGTGGTTCTGACAAGATGTCAGGTCTCCTCCACCACTCCCAGGCACTAGACATGAGAAAGGAGAGCCAGGCTCTGATACAACCCTCGGCAATGGAAAGCGGTTTCCCTCTTGAGCCATAAATCTCTGTGAGAATCTGGGGAGGGATGCAACCACCAGATTTTATCATCAAGGCTCCCCCTACCCCTCCTCTTTCCGCTTATCTCCTGGTAGTGATTCACACACTTCTTTTCTGACACTGGAACCTGTCACAGCACTGCTTTAGAACGAGTTTAACTCCCAAACCTTTGACCTGTGTCTGCTCCTCAGTTATAGCAGTGTACAGACTCATCCTAACTCAATCGCTCATGACTCAAGCAGCCTTCCAGGAAACACATACATCCAGAGAGAGAGAGAGAGAGAGAGAGAGAGAGAGAGAGAGAGAGAGAGAGAGAGAGAGGGCTGCTGATGCAGGACACGATGGTCCTGAAATGTCAAGTGCTTTGAGTAAATGGTGGCAGGGACTGGGAGAAGAAACTCCACACTCACAAATAAGGAGCAAAAAGCCTAAAACATTGTGCTTACAAGGGCTTCATCAAGTCTGCTTTGCCACAACTGTTGAGCAGCCCCAGAACACTGGCTGCCACGGGGAGGAACAAACCAGCTCTGGATGCATGTAGAAGAGTCAGCAATATGCAGTGAGGAGCGTTTCGGGGTTTTTTGTTTGTTTGCTATTGCTGTTCTTGTTCTCTGCTTTCTTTGAAAATTACATAGAAGTTATAGTTGAAAAGATACACAAATATGTACACCTAGATGTTTAATTAAAATATTACAGAGCCCAAACAAGGCAGACACATTTATTAATAGACCACTATTACCGTAGTTCGTTACAGAAAATGCGTTTTCTTAATTGGAGCCTGAAGGCTCATGCTCGTTGACTGATGACCAGACACAACTCAACCCTACAATAACAAGAGAGATGGAAGTCTCCCTTTGATGCCTTGCAAACTGCCACTCACATTGCTGCTAAACTTTTCCCCTTTCTGCTAATTTTGTCAGGACTTTTTATGTATATAAATCATCTTGTTTCATGAACACATTGCTTCTGAGGGCATCTGGCTTCTTCCCACACATGGACCTAAGGAAGGGGTCAAAAAGTGACTGTTGAGGAAATCTGTTCATAGTCTCAAAGGCCCTGAGGGAGGGGGAACCCAAGGATCTGGAGGCTACAAGGCTAAGAACACTATAAAATATATTTAAAAACTAGATCTTAGGCTGTCGGAATGCTTGGTGGATAAAGCCCGACCTGAGTCTAACAGGTGGAATCCACATAGCAGAAGAAGAGACCTGACTCCTTCAAGTTTTCCTCTGACTTGAACGTGCACACTGCGCCACATAAATGTGCATGAACACACAATAAAAAATTTAATGACCCCTCTGATGTTGAGAGATCAATCCTAATCAGGGAGGAATAAAATAGTATCAAGAAATCACTAGGGGACAGAATAAGAGTGGGGGGAAACAAAGATCAACTCGACAAAAATCTGCAGAGTTTCTACTCCAGGCTACCGCATCTCCCAGGATGTGTGATTTTCACTCCGAGTACTGAGACAATACTGATTAAGTACCAACTCGCTTATATTTTTGAAAAGGTTCATGGACTGCATTGCTAGGTAAAATTAATTTTGATGCTACGAGAGGTCCTGTCGGTGGGGGAAGAGCTACCTGTCAGTGCTCCTGCACAGCTGCTGAACAAAGCCTCCTGATAAACAACTACAGCTGGGGGTGAATGGGGCAGTCCCAGGGCTGGTGCTCCTTCCTCACTCTGGGAGAAAACTTTCTCTATCCTCACCTTTTGCTCAACCCACCCATCTGTCCTTTACTTTCAAACAGTTGATGATCTCTGAGTACACTGGGTGAAGCCGTGCATTCTACTGGCCACTGCATGGTGTTTACCTTGCTTTAAGACACACCAAGATGTCAGCTGTATCCGGACTATGGCCCAAATGACTTCGAAGGGCAGAAGAGATCCAAGAACCATTGTGCTCCCAGGCTTCAATTGTAGGAATTACGATGATCAGGGTGCTCATCTCAGGATCATGCTATGCCTCAAAATGAAATCTGAAGGTACATGGACATTCACATTCTTCAGGGATTACATTTGAAGAGTCTTTTCATCTGTCTTATATAAAATACAGAGTCACAGGAGTTGCATCCAAACACCATTCCCGTATAACAAGGGTCATAAGCCAGTTCCATGATTGCCTGATGTGAAGGCTTTATACCAAAACCCATATAGTTTTGCCTGAAGACTTTTGACCCCTGTGGAAGCAGAACTGAGTGAGGTAGCTGATGGGAACTGGTGGACAACCCCATCTCCCCTAACATGTGGCTGTGGCCATTCGGAGACTTGTTAGTCCAATCTTAAACTCCTGGAATGAACAGTCTTGACTTTGCAGACCTAACACAGGTGGCCAAGGCTCTGTGACCTGTGTCCCTTCCTTCCCTCACCTCGAGACCCTCCACTGTACTTTCTAGCTCCCTATGTTCACTTCCAGAGCAACCTGCATGCCCTCAGATTCCATACTCAGCCTCAAGCTGGTGTGAGCCGGATGCTTGGATTTTCCATGTTACTCAGAACTTTGGAGACTAGACCCATTATGTCATGTAGGGCCGCACATAATTTCCCCTACAGAGCGGCAAACCCTTTTCTCTGCTGTTTTCTTTACAAAAAATTAATTTTTGATGTCATTGTATTTGCCTATTTTTTCTTTTGTTGTTTATGCATTTAAGATGAAATTGAAAAATAAGTCATTGCCCTATAGCTTTTGCCATGTTTTATTTTCTGGAGGTTTTATATGTTCAGATCTTATTATAAATCCTCAAATCCATTTGAGTTATTTGTGTATTTAGCATGAGATAAGGTTCAATTTTATTCTTTGGCGTGTGGCTGTCTGGATTGCTCAGCATGCTTATCAACTGAGGCTGTATGTTTTCCAATGCATTGTCTTGGTTCCTCTGTAAAAATCCAATGATTGTTCAATGTGGGGTCATTTGCATGACTTTACATCCCATACATTTTGAGACTGTTCCCATGCCAGGACATTTTAATTGCTTCCAGTTACAGGGTGTGATGCTCATTGCCTGTCTTCGAGGTCACTGCTCTGTTTTCATTGTTTTTCTTTTGCTTCACTACTTCCCTTCCCCTCTTTCTCCAACCACACTTTTTTCTTCATTCTCTACCTCTTCCATCTTTCATTTCCCTCCTTTACTTCCTCCACCCTTTCTTCTTCCTCCTCTACCTCCTCCATTCTTTCTTTTTCCTCCTCTCCCTTCTCAACCCTTTCTTCTTCCTCCTCTACCTCCTCCATGCCTTCTTTCTCCGCTACCTCCTCCACCCTTTTTTCTTCCTCCCCTTCTTCATTCTCTCCTAGCTCCTACTCCTTTTTATCCTCTCCTTCCTCCTACTTTGTATATATATA